>NW_011967066.1:17406-26466 GCF_000949405.1 Vollenhovia emeryi
GTATATTTTTAATACATACTTATATATTATTATTTTAATATATTATATATATGTTTTCTATAAATTTGAATTCATTTTTATAATTTTTATTTGAGCAACGACCCTCCTTAAATGCACATCATAAACAAGATATCACAAAGAACTATATTGAAAGATATCTCATAGAAATCATTTTGAAGATGACGTTTTAATGTCGATTTAAAGAAATTAATTAAACCTTCCTTCAAAATATATCTTTCAGATATCTTATATAAGAAATCTCTCAAATAAGACGATAATTTTAGACCTCTTATAACAGACATCTTAATATATTTATCTAATAGATATCTTTTTATCACTCAAAAAGTTATCTTTAAAGAGATATCTTAAGGAGATCCTTCAGCCATCTTTTTACTGACAGAATCAAATATATAGTTTTTGCGCTTGTATTTCTTTTTATTAGCTTTTATGCACAAAATAATACCACGATAAGTTGCGGACCACATAGCAGAACATATTCATACTTAAAACATTCAGTTCAGAAGTCTAATACAAAAAGATATTGGTATTTGAAATTTTAAATTTGTAGTTCTAACTAAATTTGAAATTGGCTTTATAAAATTGCGAAATTATTTCATACAACAATGTATGCATAAAGACAAAACGAGGGACAGTCGTACATGATTGAGGTTAGTTAACCTCAATCATTTATAAACTGATATTTTTTATTTTTCTTCTATTTTTATATAAAGTCGACTGTCCCTGCTTTTGTCTTTGTGCGTACTACAATCGTGTGGAAGAATTTTGCAATTTTGTAAGACCAATTTCAAATTTAGTTAGAACTACGGATTTAAAATTTCAAATACCAATGTCTCTTTATTAGATATCTGAACTGAATGTTTTAAGTACGAAAATGTTCTACTATGCGGTCCGCAACTTAACCTGGTATTATTTTGCGCATAAAAGCTAATAAAAAGAATTACAAGCGCAAAAACTATATTTGACTGTGTCGGTAAAAAAGATGGCTGAAGGATCCTCTTAAAGCGATTTTAAAGCCTCTGGCGAACTCGATCAGTGTCAATAAGATCGGAGACGGAATTAAAAAGTCCATTATCGACATTTTTAATTGCAAGTTCTACTCGGTCCGAGGAATTTATAGCCAATCAACTTGTAACTTTTAAGAAAAAGCAGCAATTTTATTAGCTACACATTGCTCAGACCGAGATTTTGGATCGAGTTCTAGCATTGTCAACACCATGGCTTTACTGACAATTTGACAAATGTTTGGCAGCGACCTCTCTCGAAAAAGCCTGCAACTATTTTTACACGCCCTACTGCTCTTTTTCTCTTCTTCTAGATTTGGAATTCTGGACTTGCGTTTATTAGAAGTAATCTTTTTCCTAGGCTATTAATCTTAGTTCTAATTGCACGATATTGTTCTATATGTTGTCCCTAGAGTATACTGGTCTGATTTTGTATACAGGATGCTCCGCAACTTTTTGACCGCCGTTCACGGGATGGTATAAGGGACTAAGACAAACAGAAAAGTCCTCTACCATTTTGCACGTGGAGGAATAGTTATCGAGATATTGATATTCAAAAATCGCCGTATTAGCCCAACCTACTGGCAAATGTAAGCGCGCGGCGAGATGTATCCGTCCGCCTATTGGCCGCCGCTCGCGGCGGTGCACGGCGAGAAGTAAGGAGATTTATGAAAAAAATTGACCGCTGTGCGAGCGGTCGCGTATGTGGCGGATGGACAGTGGCGCGCCTCCCTTCTGGCCGCGCACCACCTCGAACTGCAGCCGATGGGCGGGCGGATCCCACCGCGCGCTTACATTTGTCAGAGGTTAGGCTAATACGGCAATTTTTGAACATCAATATCTCGATAACTATTCTGTTGGGCTTAGTTCCCTACTCTATCTTCCCGTGAACGGCGGTCAAAAAGTTGCGGAGAATCTTGTATATTTATTGTAGAAATCTTGTATTGAGCAAATATTGTCGTCAAGTAAACCAAAAATTTGCACAATTTTTAATTTTTATACAATATATTTTTTATATAAAGTCGACCAGCATAGTCTAAATTTTGCTGCGTACTTTAATTCTGTAAAAGAGTTTTGCATTACTATAAAGCCAATTAAAAGATATTACTTCTAACAAAGAATGTCGATAAAATAGAAAGCTTTAGGATCCCTTTTAAGGAGATCTTTCTGACATAAATGCTGTGCGGGCAATTACTTTAAATATCTCGTTTAAGCAAGAAAAAACGTTGGCTCGGCAAGTGTGACTGGCCACTTGAATATTAAAAATGACATGTTATTGTCAGATATAATCGTCGAAATAACATTAATGCTTTTAAACTAAACATCTTAAAATTTATGGCATCTTGTTTTCCCGACAAGAGAGAAAAATAAAGCCGGAGAAAAACAATAATTGCCGTTTCGTAATCTACAGCCACGTCAGAATCAGAATTCCAGAATATCAAGACTAATTAAAATCAATTTAATTTTCGTTAGAGGAAAGATCTGCATTTGCCCGCATTAAACAAACGATCACGGCGGTACGACGACGGCTTGTTCTGCTCGGCAGGATGTAGTTCTCTAGATTGCACAAAGTCATTGTCAAAGTTTTCCCGACTCCTACGCCGTATAAATGAAACGAGAAGCCAGGAATCGGAAGAGCTCGAGATGTATGCATTTGGGGGAGCATGGAAGATGTCGTCGACTTGTAAATAAGGGAAAGGGTGTGGGCGTGGGTCCGATACATATATTTACGAAGCACACTTTAATCGGACACGTTGTCCTCCGTTAAATACCGGCCGTCGTCTACCGAGTCGTGCATTTGAACGCGCCAACCGGCAATCGCGATTATAGTTTCGTCACGATATTCACTAACGTGAGTCAAACGCTGTCGAAAATACCGCCAAGTGATGATATTATCGCCGGGAGTGTGAAAGTGCAAAATGGATCATTGCCACGTATCACATTGAATCCGAGAACACGGACTCGTCATTTAAAATGCTTGAATTCTAATTGCAGTTGCTAATATTATTCTATACCTTTTCTGTCTTTCTTTCCACATGCCATTTTAATAGAAAAAAAAACTGAACTCTACAATCTGAAGTACATATTATAATTTTGTTAAGCACTTTGTCGTCTTTGATAACAGACATAAAATTAACAGAATGCTCAGTTGGGTCCCTTGTTACAATGTTAAATTATAAATTGATTCAAATTGGAGTCGAACCATTCACTAATTGTTAGCATCATTTGTTTTTCATGAATTGCAATCATAATTGAGTAGGTATGTAGTTGATTGTACGACTCGTGTAACAATAACCGAGTTTTTTCAATGCTCAATTTACTTTCATGTTATTTTTATGTTTATACCATTATTAGGAGTTAAAGTTACTTGTTTCATATAAATTATAAATATTGCTTATCCTCACTTAACATATTTTAGTATTTTAATAAACTTATTTATTTATTCGTCATGTAACGATGGGATTTTCCTTTCAACGACGTCCGCGTCGAGCATAATTGCTGGTTCGTTAAATTTTGCTAGACGCGATGAAATCACTTACCCGTCGGGATATGACACGAGTCCGGCGAAGTCGTCCATCGGACAACCAATAAACATTAGCACACCCATGCCGATCGCGTAAACGACCGCGGTGAAGGCGATCCAGGCTGCGACGAATCTGGCATTAGGCTTCGCCCTCAAGATAAACACGCCGCTAATTATGATACCCAATCCCATCACTAGGATCCCGCCAACGCCTGTACAAAAAAATCGCGCTCATTATACACGTATAATCGTTCGGAGCCATTCACCTGGCAGTTCGTGTTCTGCGTCACAATCAAGTCGTGGAAGCTCAAGGATATAGCGATAGTCACTTCATTAAAATAGACTTCGTTAATAAAAAAGAAAGAGGAAAAATTCGCGCGCTCGTCGGGTAAAAACAAAATTCTCTTTTTCCCAATATAACGTTAAGGGGATGCTAATATAATTCTGCACTTTTTGCACTTCTTGCTCCTAGAACTATCAATTCGTGAAAACATTTGTATAATACACAAATTATGTGGCTTTTGTGTACAGACAGGCAGTGTCCCACTATTGAGACTAAATCAGAGAACAGCGTGGTATCATTAAAGTTAAGTTTAGAAGCCTAACAAGAAATCTATTCACTCTCAAATAAGTTTAATATTTAAGTGAATAAATTTCTTTTTAGGCTTCTATACTTAATTTCAATGACACCACGCTGTTCTCTGATTTAGTCCGAATAGTGGAACTTTTGATCTGTACATACAAGCCTTATATAATTTGTGTATTACACAAATGTTTTTATGAATTGACCCCAAGGAAAATGAAAAGTCAAGATAATATCAATTTGATGTCATATTGACCAAATTTGTGTCATATTTTGGTCAATATGACATCAAATTAACGTCATCTTGATTTTTCATTTTTCCTTGGGACAGTTCTATAATAGATGCAAATAGTGCAATAGGTGCAGAGTCACTCCAGCATTCCTTTAAATAGCGTAAAATAGATTGTTACTTTATTGTGGAGTAAAAAAACAAAATTAACTATTCATTTTAATAAAAATAATACTATCATGATAAAAATATGTTCCGTGCCACGCTAGTCATGGCTAGGGGGCTTTCACAAAATGGTCAGATTAGAATGGACGCGATTCGAGAATCTTCTCTTCGAAAGGGATGTTACAAAATACTGTGCGGCCACGCGATAATTTGTGGCATCCCTGGTGGAAATGTTTTAACTGAAACATAGTGCAATTTTGCTGAAATGTAATTTGAAAATCTCTCTCGCAACTGACCCCGTTTCATTATCATCTCGTCAATATTTCAGTAAGAATTTATCAGAGATGATTTGCGTTAAAAAGTGACAGTTTTTAGTTAAATTCGATAAATTTAATATCTAATGTCACAATTTTTTAATTACTTTTCAACAATACTTTAATTTTCCCTACATTTCATAGTATTATGTTGAATTTTATAAGAAAAATTATAATTTATTTGAAGATACATTCAGTAATTTTTCAACTGAACTTTTAAGGGGATACTACAGTGATTCTGTACCTTTTATACTTTGTGCATCTAGAACTGTCCATTCATGGAATTATTTGTGTAATATACAAATTATAAGGCTTATGTGTACAGTTCAGAAGTGTTCCACTATTTGGACTACATCAGAGAACAGCGTGGTATCATTGAAGTTAAGTTTAGAAGTCTAACAAGAAATCTATTCACTAAATAAATTATAAGTTACCTAACCTATATAACCTATTTAAGTGAATAGATTTCTCTTTAGGCTTCTAAACGTATAGTTTCAATGATACCATGTTGTTCTTTGACTTAATCCGAATAGTGGGACACTTTCGATTTGTACGTATAAGCCTTATAATGTGTATACTACAGAAATGTTTTCATGAATTGACAGTTCTAGATGCAAATAGTGCAAAAGGTGCAGAGTCACTCCAGCATCCCCTTAAAAAGCGTCAAATATATTTGTTAGAAGAACTAACGGGTGCGTAAATAAAGATACGGATGGTATAAGGTCACTTGGATTTATTCTGTTGAAAACTCAAACACGTCCTTTCGTCGCCGTCGAGAATAAAGACTCCTACTGTAAGGGGAGAGGCCTCTCTCGAACTAAAAAACGGAAAATCGCCAGGCTTGACAATTCTCACGACCAAAATACTCTGCCACGCCACACTAGCGCCTCTACTCTTAATCTCAACAATATAATTGTTACTTTATTGTGGAGTGAAAAACAAAATTAACTATTGTTTTTAATAAAAATAACACTATCATAATAAAAATATGTTTCGTATAATAAAAGCGCAATATACAGTTTTGCAAGATTTGTATTCTTGAGCTTTTACTTTGTATCTTCTGAATGGAAAACATCAGGATGCCAATACTTCAAAAATCAAATATTTGCACACTGACAATGAGAAAAATTTCTATCGGATAAACCAATTAAGTATTATTTCCAATGGTTAATTTTTCCGATCAAATTCGTCCGATAAAATGCATTCACTGATGAAATTTTATCAAAAAACCAATTATGTTCTTCATCGGATGTACAATTTAATCGGATATTTAGTCGGAAATTTTTCTTAGTGCACATATTCGTAAAGCATATCTGCGAGATTCTAATAATTTTCCATCCACAGATGATTTGCGTTCTCTCGGTAAAAGGTATCAAAAAGTCAAAATAATAGTCATAAAAAATAAACTTATGTACGTTTCACTGAAAACGTTAAATATATCATTTTTACTTTCTTGAAATGATAACTTTTTTATATCGATTCGACTTTTAAATGACTTTTTGTTCCGCTTGGGTAACGTCACGCTGCAAGTCACACATTTTCTCAAGTCGTACGAGGCGCCAATGATAATGCCGGATTATTCAGTTTGATTCGGCCGACAGATCTTGTCGCAACTTCCTGCACGGCAAAGTGAGAGAATAATTTTTTCTCGCGAGCAAAACGACACGACCGTTCTGACGTTTACGTCAAATTATCCACTTTGCATCGTAATCGCGACGGACATCCGGCGGCGAAATCTTGCGACGTCTCCGCCCGCCCGATCTTTCGGAAACGACGCATCGCCGTTTACTCCGGACACGATTCATCTCTCACGGCGTGCATGTCATTAGTAATTATAATTGGGGGTACATTTCGGGGTTCCCGGGTCCCGCTCGCGTGTCCGCTCGCGATAATTACCTGAGATCATGTTCGCATGATGAGCTGGCAGGCGAAATTGGCTCTCGAGGTACTTCGGCAGGAAGGTATAGAGACCGGCGATCGGCAGGATGTGTAATACACTACTTGCGGTTCTGAACATCAGAATGTCGTTCTTCAACAGCCTCTTTACAGCGCTGGGAAAGTCTGCAACAGCAACGGTCAAGGTGTTAACGCGGGAATGCGCGCGTGTGAGTACAAGAATATATACAATTAATATCAGATCAGTCCGTGCGTCTTGATCTGCGCGTTCATTAAGGTTGTCATTGGCTTCCAACGCAAATGAGATCAACCCTGCCGGAAATAATTCTATGAAATTCTACAAAAAAATTTAATATAACTGCCAGAAACTAAGAAATTTTACGTAAATTTAAAAAGTGCTATAAAAATCAACATAAAAATACTAGAATTGAAACACATTTGTTAATTTTTGTAATATTCTACAAGTAAGTGTTTTAATTCTTTAAGATTTTGTTGTTTCTCAAATTTTGCAAACTAGTGAAGTTTCGTACAAATTTTTACAAAATTATACATTTTCGTGAAATACTACTTGCAATAACTTCTTGATTTGAGAACATTGTAATTTGTGGTGCTACTTCGTAGATTTTTTACAAAAAAATTTATAATTCGGTCAATTTTTTGTAGTTATTTATATAATTTTGTTCCACTAGAGAAGTTTAATAAATCTCTTCAAACCGACATTCAAATGTCATCTTAAAAATGATTTCTATAAGATATCTTTCAATAAAGCTCTTTATGATATCATGTTAATGATGTGTATTTAATGTTAATATGGGAAACCTGTCGAAGTTCCCACTAGAGGGACGCGCGGCGTAGCACTTTTTCGTATGAAAAAAAAAATCGCACGTGGTATTATAAATTGATACACCCGCATGAAAGTTTTTATCTTTCTTATGACGTTGAAGTGAGTTCTTTTACCATACGATCTCTTGTCTACACTCGTATGATTTTCCTTCATACCATTTTTGTCCTTTACATTGTTAAAAATTCCTTTTGGACCACTTGTTAAAAATTTCTCACCAAAGGCTTTGTGTTTGAAATATCTTAAAATATATGTCCTATTGACATCATAAACATGAACTCTTAAAGATGTCTAATTTGAGATGCAATATTGATATGTCAAGAAAGTTATCTTTTCGATGACTTTTAAAAGAAGTCTTTCATTTCTCTGCAAGTGGCGTACGAGAACTCTTTCTGACCTCACTATGTTGTTTTTCTGAAGATATTGTTGGATGTCCAAATCTTAAATGGGAAAACATTAAGAGATCTTTCTGTGCGGGTATAAATCTAATTCGATAATCTAACAGCGATAAATCAGTCGGCGTGCGTACACAAGGTATCAGCTAACGGACTTGCCAACAAAATCTGATTGAACAGCGCGTTCTTTCGAAATTTTCGAAAGTTAAGCGTGAGATGTGCCGCCACTAATTTACACGTTCCCTCGGCAGATGAGAGAAATGAAAGATCTCGGACCACCGTGCAGTTAATGTACAACGGGTATACGGGTCATCGACTCGAGGTGTTACACGTTTCACGGGCGAAGGTTGCGCAGGGCTTGGCGATAGTCCTAGTCGCGATCTGGCTCCGCAGATGCATCTCTCGCGGCGAGCGAGAGATGCACGCGTGGCCAAGCGGTTATCTCTTATTGGTCCCGGTCTCGCCTGATCTTTTCTGTTCCTTCGAGCCGTGCAGCAGCCGACACTCATCCTCTGCAAATCTGACAGAGTTGCCGGGTCTACCGATTCCGCCGTACATTTACGAGCTCGATTACGAGGGGCGAGCTAATTAGCCAGTAATCGAGTCTCTCCTCTCGCGTCCTTCTTCGAGAGGATGCGAGAGGATTCGAAGGTGGCCGAGGTGGGAAGAGGAAGGAGAAAGAAATCGCGTCACGAGGAAAGGAGAAAGGGGCTCTCCGTGTTGTACGAGTCTACGTTATAAGCGCCGTGCAATTCGCAGGCAACTTTAGCAATGACAACGACAACGACATTTACGTTTACTGGCAGTTTCACCGAAATCGATGTAATGTACCAGCGAAGATCGATGCGTCGCGTGGACTTTTGCTCTTCGCGGACGAAGGTGCGCGAACGAACATATATTGACCCATTGAACTCTAGGAGGCTGCAATCCGCCATTCTGGTTCCCCGACGATCAAGGAATGACATTATTGCGATTGAAATGCACAAAATCATTCTTGCGGCTCGGCAAACGCATTTATGCGCCCCTCGAATTGGTTTACTGACAGCTCTAACGAGAGAAACATTCACGATTGTTCTTTTTCCACTTTTAAT
>NW_011967066.1:26492-33427 GCF_000949405.1 Vollenhovia emeryi
CAAAAATTAAGATTTATAACTTGTAATATACATACATATCCACACACGCAGTATGCATATATGTATAAATAATTTCATTCAATAAAAATTTCAATAAGAAAGTTTTAATGAACCGGAACCGGAACCGAAAAAAACGGTAATTTGTACAATACCGGTACTTTCCTTAGCTAGAAAACCGAAACCGAAACCGAAACCTTTATTAAATATTTTAATAGACCGAAACCGGAACCGAACCGATATTTTCGTCCGGTCCGGGTCTCTGCTTTTAATATATCCGTAAAGCGTTTAATATATGTATACGTAAAGCTCAAAATAGAAAACGTCTTTCTACTGGATTATTGCACTTATTGTTAGAGGTAACATTTCAAAATTGCTATCAATTTATTCTAACGTTGAAGCCATGCACAGTTAAAAAATTGAAGAGATATTACATGTTGATTTAACACAAAAATTTTAATCGATATATTTGTCACCGAGGAAACAAATTTTCCAACTACATGTGGAACATAATCCTTCGACGAGTGAGTTTCTTCCTTTTCCATTTTGAAAAGTAGCAAAACAAAGTTGATCATTTAAAATTAAATATTGTTAAAGCAGCCTTAAATTGAATCTAATTGAGAAAAATGAATATCGTAGAATTTAAAAAATCTTTCTCACACGTCCAGAAATAAAAAATGTCCCGAGTAACATGTCCTAGAGCCCTAGACTGTCCGCACCAATTTTTGTGTTAATTTAACGTAATATGGTTACGTTAAATGGTGACACTTATAAACTATGTTAATATTATAACACAAAATAAATGCATACCTCAAATTTATTTGAAATAAATTGTGTGTAAATCAACACGTTAATGATAAAATTGAGTAAAGAAAAGTTACTTTTACATTTTACAGATGTAATAATTCAAACTTGTATATCATAGATTAAAATCAACATTCTTTTCTGTAAATTTTAATAGATAAATCCCGTCGCTATAATAATACGAAATCTATCTATTGTGAAAAATTCAAAATAGGTGCACATTGTGTTACTTCATACTTTTTTTAGTTGTTTTAATAATCTAGTACTTTCATTCAATTAACACAATGATATGTTGATTTAACACAAAAATTAATCGATATATTTTTCACCGAGGAAACAGATTTTCCAACTATTTGGAACATAATCCTTCGACGTATGAGTTCCTTCCTTTTCTATTTTGAAAAGTAGCGAAACAAATTTGATCATTTAAAATTAAATATTGCTAAAGCAGCCTTAAACTGAATCTAAGATATCGAGAAAAGGGAATATCGCAAAATTAAAAAATCTTGCTCACGCATCTAAAAATAAAAAATGTCCTGAGTTTCATAAAACTTCAAACCTTTACGCAATCGCGCAATTTCACTATTCAAATGTGCGAAAAGTCCCGAGAGAAAGATTTGTCGCTTGAAAGGTCCAAGTTTTGTAAATCGACGATCGAAGAGGTCAATCGATCACTTTTTGCAATTTACTCGAAAGAGAAGCTAAACGAAGGTGCCCTCGGTCGCCTTCCGCCGAGGACTTAATTTCTCTACTCTCGAACGAGTCGAGCATCTTTTTCGCACGACACTGTAGAAAGTGTACAGTATATGCGTAACCTTGTGCGTGCAAACGCGGCTACACGCCTAGGACTGCCTAGAAGTCCTCTAAGCAGCCGTGAGAGGTACCAGCTAGGAGAGGCCGGTCGTGGCAACTCCGCATAGGGACGTCCCACAGACCATGAGTAGACAAACGTGACTAACATTGCGCTCCGAGTATTATCGCGCACGTAGAGCGTACCCTTTAAAGGTCCGAACGTGAGACGCTATCGTATCTTTAAAAATATATCCATTCGCGTTACGAACAGATGTTTTACCTCGCCGATTTTACAACCATCCATCGAATCCCACCGAGTTAGCAATTAACGCGAGGGACACGAGTAAATCGAGGTGTAACTGGCGGGAGAGTGTAATGTACGCATAAAAGTCTGTAGGCACATAAATGTTATACGTTTTATAATTGTACCCGCGCTCGTCCAATTTTACGATTGCACGCTGTAAAAAATCACTTGTAAAATTACAACTATTATAGTGCTTGCTATTAATTGTGTTAATTTTACAATTTTTTATAATTTTTCATAATGTATAAACAAGTATTTCGCAACAAAAAGTACAACATTTTTTTGTAAAAGTACATAAATTTATATATTTCCGTTATTAATAGTGTAATCGCTACACTTCTTATGTACGTAAGTTTACATACTTTTTTTACGGTGCAGCCAGATAACCATTAAGTCCGGATTGGAGCGCGCGAGTTCAATCGTTCAGGCTGGATTCACACCTTGGCCAATCAGAACTAGCGCTGGTAGCAAACAGCGCACTCTGCTGGCAGAAAGTAGAAACTTTCGACTACCAGCGATAGTTCTGATTGGTTTTCTGCGTTCGATTATATAAAACCAAACGGATACATCCAATTAAATTGTATATTCAAGGGAAAATAAAATAAAATTTCATCGGTAACCGCATTTTATCGAATGTATCCATAATTTAATCGGAAAAAATTAACCATTGGAAACACTATTTGATTGCTTTATCCGAAAATGTAAATTTTTCTCAGCGTGCTGTTCTGCTTTTTGCTTTCCTGCCAAGGTGCGAATCCAGCTTGAGATTCGAATGTTGCGGGACAGGGCGAAAATTCTACTCTGACACAAAATTTGAGAGTCGATTGGTTAAAAGCCACGCGGATAGTCAATTAACTTGCAACTTTTCCGCGAGAGCGGATCATTCGCATACGTTTCTTCGTCGAATAAAATTCAAGAATCGAGCTCCAGATCGATCGTATCTTCCAAATCTGATTAGCGTGAATTCAAAACGTTTGATTTCCGTATTAAAAGTTCCGATTACCGCTGTAGGTGCGACAATCAAAATTTTTTCGGCGTCGCGATTGTTGTACGACTCGATTTAACAGCATACGCGTCGAACTCAGAGATAAACGGCGACGAAAACGCGCTGCTAAAATATTCGTTAATAAATATGCGCCGGCACGGGAACTCGCTTTAAACAAAATAACAGCGTGTCCAACGATAAATAAAACATTAGACGGGACGCGGGTTAAAAGTTAGACGTTAAAAAGGCCCGCACGTAGGCGATCCACCGAATTAAGCGCGACGGTGTTAGTAACGCGGCTCGTAGCGAGCGAGCTCGCGCGGAGAGCGACCGAGAGAGACGCGGAAGAGAGAGGGAGAGGGCGAGAGGAACACAGAATACAGAACGCGAAAAAAAGACAGGAGGGAGAAGTAAAAAAAAAGGAAAAAAAGCTTCGAAGTGAGAGACACGCATGTTAGTCCGTGTGCACGCGCAAAACGTACGCGCGTGCGTGTCCACCACCGCCTCTATGCACGACGCGTGACCGTGAACTTGCCCCACCTCGTGCACGAGTCGGTCAGTCATTATTATTAACGCACACACACGCGGAGAGCGGCGGCGGCGGCGGCCCCGACGTGAACACGCACGCAACACACGCGGGCGTTTACACGAGCGTACGCGTGAACGCACCGTCCTCGCACGAGGGTCTGTTGAAGGAGCATCCGACGATTTCAGGGCTCTCGAACGCCGGAACGAGCTAGGCTCTCGCTCGCGTTACGCGGTAATCGAGAAGAAGCGTTTTTTGAAAATCACGCGGGAACCCGGAGCGAGAAGTCAAAGTGACGTCGTGGCGACTGACAAAAGTGACATTTTGGTCGCGGAAGAAAATTGATAAAATTACGATTTGGAAGTAGAGATGCTACTTCGAACGGTTTGCGATCGTTTCAACAATCATTTTGAATGATTTCCTGTACTCGGAATTTTTTGTATGTCAGGACGATAAATATGATAATGAATAATGATGGATACAAAATGTTACTTTGTGATAAATTAAAGCAATGACAGTGTTACGATAAAATATGCTCATAAAAAAGTCAAATTGTGTTTCATTAAATAATATCGCCTTGACTTTCTAAATATAATTACTCTTTGATGTCACCTTGACTTTAAATGATTAAATGATTTTTCGTTCCGCCTGGACATGATGGAGTCAAAATGACAAGGAGAAGACGTCGCAACAACGATCAAAAGTCACATTTTTTTTCATAAAATAATCCAACGACTTATAATTTTGAAATTTAGATACTGTTTGACATGGTTCGCGATAATTTCAACTTGGATTATTTCCGATACTCATAATTGTATGTCGGGACTTAAATACGGCAGTAATGAATAATACGAGTTGTCTGAAAAGTTTCCGACCTAACAAAGAAACAAGACATTTTTTTTCTTCACATTTATTTTTATTTTTCGACATAGTCTCCTTGTAAGTCTATACACTTCTCCCAGCGACGCTCCCATCTCTTCAACCCGTCCAAATAGTACTTGGCGTCTTTCTCTGCAAAATAGTTGTTTACGAAGGTGATAGCCTCCTCATTCGACGAAAATCTCTGTCCTCCGAGCGCAACTTTTAGATTAGAGAACAAAAAAAGTCGCTTGTGGCTAGATCTGGTGAGTAAGGAGGGTGGTCAAGCAGTTGAAACCGTAATTCATAGATTTTCGCCATGGCAACCGCTAAGGTGTGAGACGGCGCATTGTCTTGGTGAAACAAAATTTTTTTTCTGCAAATGTGGCCGTTTTTCCGCAATTTCTTCCTTCAGCTTGTCAAGTAACAATGCGCAGTATGCTCCTGTAATGGTTTTTCCTTTTTCAAGATAATCGATTAAGACAACTCCATGACTATCCCAGAAAACAGTCGCCATTACTTTCCCAGCCGAAGGAACAGCCTTTGCCTTTTTTTTTGGAGTCAATTCCCCCTTCGCAGTCCACTGTTTTGACTGTGTTTTTGTTTCTCGAGTATAATGGTGTATCCAAGTTTCATCTACAGTAATTAATCGGTGTCACAAAACTCTGATTTATTGCGCCTAAACTGTGCCAACAGAGCGTTGGAAATGTTCATTCGAACACGTTTTTGGTCCGGAGTGAGCAAACGCGGCACCCAACGCGCGGTCAGCTTTCTCGTGCCTAAATCTTGATTCAATATGTGACAAACACGTTCTTTGGACATGTTCATAGCCTCTGCTATCTCTCTAACCTTAATTCGACGGTTGTCTAGCACCATTTGGTGAACTTGAGCGATGTTATCGTCAGTGGTTGCAGTTCTTGGCCGTCCCAAACGTTTATCGTCACCCAAGCTGGTACGGCCACGTTTAAATTCAGCTGCCCAAAATTTCACAGTGGTAAATAATGGTGCAGAGTCCCCGTACACAGCGTCCAACTCGTCTTTGTATAGGCGTATTGCCTTTCAAAAACAAATATTTAATTACAGCTAGATACTCGATTTTTTCCGTTTTCACAAAAATACTCAGATCGACTCACTCAAACGATTGTCAAACAACAACTGCGCGGCCAAAATGGCTAAAATTTTGGTCAGTACCTTTCAAAGCATGCGCAAACACATTCCCCAACTTTTGTTGACGAGTGTTGCTATCTTCATGTTGAGGTCGGGAACTTTTCAGACAACCCTCGTAATGCATACAAAATGTTTTTTTAAGTAAAATACTATTATGATAAAACTATGGTATTCGGAATAAAATGCAATATTCAATATTTTGTAAGATTTGTATTCTTCAGTTTTTATTTTGTATCTTGTGAATAGAAAATCAGGATATCAATGCTACAAAATTGTTTTTTCACAAACTTGTAAAATACACAAATATCTGCAAAATTTTACTCATTTCGTATGCACGAGCAATTTGTGATTCTCTCGATAAGAGTTATCGAAAAGTCAAGATATAATCTTAAGAAAAAATCAAATTATGTTACATTAAAAGTTTAGACGATGTCAACATGACTTTCTAAAACGATTTTTTTGCCATTTTGTCTTTTTGTTCTGCTTGGAAAACTACACTGAGAAAAATTTCCATCGGATGAAATAATTAAACTGTTACCGATAGTTAATTTTTCCAATTACGTTTTCCGATTAAATTATGGCTACACCGACAAAATTTGATCGAAAACCGATCATATTTTTGATCGGTTATATCCGGTTGTATTTAATCGGACATTTTTTCGGACATACTATAATATTTCATTGGTTTATCCGATGAAAATTTTTCTCAGTGCAGTGATTCGCTCGTCGAGCGGTTTTTTGAAGAAAACAGTTTTTTTTACTAATATTGAAACTTGACTAATTGTAGACTTATAGAACATTAAAAGTTGCCGAAGTTAACACGAACGAAACGACACGTAACAAATTACGAATGAATCACGAATATTGTGGTAAGTAATAATGTCCAACAAATTTCTGCGAATCACGAATCATGAATTGCGCAGAGTGTGGCGCTGGCTTTATGTGCACTCACAATCAATGCGCACTAGTGCACGCAATCGAATTCGCTATTAAAGCCGTGCCGCGTTAAAAACGTATCCATTCGAAACTATATGAAAGCTTGCTATCACGCGCGACTGCGCTTTTCTGGTTTCTTAAAATGGCGATACAAATAGTACGGAACTGACATTAAAAGTCATATATATTTTCTCCTTTATAACACATACTTATGTACTAAAAGTTCCTTTCTTTGTATTACGGTTTGTACTTTTGAAATTTGTTTCCAGATTGCACTTGAAAAGGACCCGATAAAGAGGTCGAAACGTTGTGACTTAATTAAATATATATCACTTTTAATGCCAGTTTGGTCGATTTTTAAAAGAAATTCCGGTAATTATGCATAAAACGACTTCCTCTCCGATTTGCTTTATTTTTAAATATGTTGTTGGGGATGTCTTCTCGAGTCATTTCATATACAGGGTGGTCTAAAAGTCCCGGAACGGTTGAATATCCCGAGAAATTCTGGGTGGATCGGAAAACGGAAAAATACGTCTTTCCTATTTTTGAAAGAGCTATTGTCGGAA
>NW_011967066.1:38340-86516 GCF_000949405.1 Vollenhovia emeryi
TAGTTTATAATCTCTCGATAACTGTTTGTCGGAGGGAAAAGTAGTACAGGACTTTTTTACTTGATTTAGTCTCAGGAATATGCTGTTGCAATGGTGTTTCAATTATTGAAAAATTTTGTGAATGTAAATTTTATGTGTTGCAATATTGGAACACTTTTACAACAGCATATTCTTGAGACTAAATCAAGCAAAAAAAGTCCTATACTACTTTTCCCTCCGACAAACACTTATCGAGAGATTATAAACTAAACATTGAAAAAGTTATAAATTTTCTCTTGAATATCTCAAAAAGTATTAGGCAAATCAAAAAATGTTTCAGACAAAAGTTGTTCATATTAATTAGTAGAATAAAATAGTATAATGAACAATAAGGAGTTCCATTTTAAAAAAATGGCGGCGACCTGCATATAATCATAAAAAATTAATTTTTTTGGAACATTAATTTTACCATTATATAGCCCTTTTAAAACCGTACAACTTTCGTCTGAAACATTTTTCCGTATCTCCCATATTTTTCGAGATATTTTACCGGTCCGGTACTTTTCCCTCACCCTGTATATTTATTATTTGTATCCTTTCTCAGCCTGTATCTCCGAAACTATTTGAGTCCGGCCCTTATATATATATGAAATGACTCGGGAAGATATCCCCAACAACATATTTAAAAATAAAACAAATCGGAGAGGAAGCCCCTTTTATGCATAAATACCGAATTTCCTCATAACTAATTAATATTTGCAACCGATAACGTAATTGACTTTAATATAGACACGCACTAACTTGCCAGTCAATTTTCTTGTTAAACTTTCGTTGATACACTTGCAGCAGCTTAAGAGAAATCAAAGGATTAAACAGGTCAAGGTGGTTGGATCGCAAACGAAGCCCCGCGTCTTCAAAGGGCCACTTCAGGCTCGGTACAAGTTCAACTGGAAGCACCGGCAAATGCGCAGAAATCTAATCAGAGACGAGGCTGATTATTCGGTCGCCGAATTTCGCGAGAGGTGCTCAAGAAGAGGACGATTCTCCATGGAGAGAGTCTAATCGCGCGCGCGCGCGCGCCTGACTTTTTTCTCCCCACAGGCGTGCCGAAACCTGTAAATCTCGACGCGAGCCATACTTTCCCGATTGGAGCCGCATACATTATAAACGGAGACGATACCAATTTTCTCCTCTCGGCACCTAGATTTGCCAGTGACCTTGGACCACCTTTAGAGGCTTACCCGCTTCAGAGATCGCATTCGTTCATTCTTTTAGGGCCAGTTTCACAAACATCGGTTAACTGCTAACCGAAGGTTAACTGATTCTCCATCTCTTTTTAAATAGTAAGATAGAAAAGGCTAGGGGAGTCGAGTGAAACTGGCCCTTATGCGCATAGCTAGAGCCATACAAACGCATTAGCCTAATATTACATTCGTCGGATGACACATTTTTTAAGTGTGTTGATTGGCTGCGGGGTAGTAAAGTTCTCGAGCATCTAGAAATTTTCTATTCTGCAACCAGTCAACACGCTTGAAAAATTTGTCATACGACAAATGCAATATCAGGCTTTCGTCGCGTGACGGCGACGGAATACGGGGATCTCGCGGGAGAGATCGATGCAGCTGCGGATGTAGCGTAATGATTCATACTGTAGCGTCTCGATTATCGTTGAAGAATTGAGGCGTTTTGTTCCTCATTAAAGAGAGGGTTTTTAAATTGTACGGCTGCTTTCACATAGATTGACAAAATCAGTGCATTTTCTAGTGAGCTTCGACTGGAGTGTGCAATCGCTCTACAAATATATGTCACATAATCTGAAAATAAATATTATTACACATAAATACTCTTGTACAAATCGCCCGTGTGTTTGTGTATTTTGTGATAATTACAGCTTTTTTAAATAAACAAATTTATGGCAAATAAGTGAAACAGAGCCGAGAGAGAATACAGGAGAATTTAATTACAGGGATTATTTTAAAAATTCATATACGAATAATTATAATATCGCATTTCTGGCCACAGCTGATTCCTCGTGGCCCAATACTGATTCTAATAATAATAATTCTAACGATAATTCTGTATGAATTCAGCCTCACAAATTAGGGCAAGCCCGGCTTTAAATTCAGGCTGAGGGTGGTACCTTTTGCAATAAATTCTTCACGGTAAATTTAAAGAGAAGGCATTTTTAATACACAAAAATTAAAATAGGTCTAAAGCAAGACTACGTTATAAGACCAACAAACAATCGGTGTACAGTTTGCTAATGTACAGTTTGCTAACGAGATCGAAAAAAGTAGGGTAAAGGCACCTAAGATCGCCTAACAAATTCAAATCGTTCTGGCTTACAGAGTAATTGACATTTTCGTCTGTATTTCGTGTACAATAGGGTAGAATGATTAAAATCTAAAATTTTTTAGTCCACATGGAAAAGAAGCAAAAACAGCAAATACGGGAGTTTGAACAAATGGCATCTAATATTGCCTTATGTTTTTATAGCATCATTGTTGCTTCCTCATGGAGGAAGCTTTGTTTTTATCAATGTGTGTGAGTTCGTGAAGCTATAGATATTTATTATTTTACGTCATTAAAACATTTTTAATTTGTGATTATGTTTAAAAAGTATTTTAATTATATGTAACACACTATTTCGAAATATTTATATTTTATAGTTTTGTAGAATTATTTCCGGCAGGGCTGCGAAGAGCCAGTTTTCGTGAAAAAGCGGCGTATTGTGATTAATTGCGTTTGACTTTTAAAAATAATATTTTGGTTCTTCCCCGTTCTCTCCACTCGTCACAAAGCAAAGGTCGTTCAATCGAGAAATTATGCTGACACGTCGAAAGGAAAATTGACGAGAATCGTCGTTCAGGGCACACCGATATGTCGTTACCTTGGTGCGCAATGTAAATATGTGTGTAAGAGAAAGCATTATTCCAAGCCGTAGGCGAAATCGCTCGTCGTGAGCTCCCGATTAACTTACGAAGAGCACATTGTCTCCGGCTTTTATTTGCATTCTCGTTAGCCTTCGATCCGCGGCACCGCGGCAAGTGGCTGGCGTGCAGAATTTTGCCTTTCGTCGCGGCGCTCTCGACGCGCAACAAAAATGCCGTTACGTGGAAATATAAATTAACGATCACGCGAGTGCTCCGTTTTTCCCACGGTTTTCGCTTTCGTACGCCGCGTTCCCGTGCGCCATTCGTACCCGTAATTACTTTCCCGCGGATCCACGTACGATGAATATGCGAAATAACCGGTAAAGGACACGCTCTGGTGTTTTCGGTCAAGTGCAAAATCACAACGATCGATTACGCGAAAGGACGACATTCACGCGCGATGGGAATGCAACATACTTCGCTCTACAGGCAGAGGAAAGCCGCCTATTATGAGATAGGCTCCTAATAAGAGATGGCGGGGCTTCTGTTAAATTAATAGGCATCATCTATTGCTTCCACTATGAATCTATTGACCTTGGAGTGAAATCTGTTTGGTGAAAAATTCATTGTTAGATCGTGTAATCGTCGGGAAAAATGATTTGTGATCAAATTTGGGTGTTGAAAACCTGACATGTCTCATGTTAGGAATCTATCTGACAATAGAGGAGTTTCGTGTATCTACACATTTTGTAAGACGTCGCTCGGACAAACTCCAACGTTTAATCAATTTCCAATGCGAAGCTGCTTATCTCTGTGCAATTTATTCGCACAACGGCTGCGGGCAACGTTATCACGCGCAGCGATGCTGTAATCAGACGTCGGGATACCGCGAAAGCGCGGATCGCAATCGTAGAGCGAAGGAAAGAAGGCGCGGTGACACGCGCGCATTACGCCGACGAGGATAAATTGGCATCACAGCGGGCCCTGGCTCCCGAAGAGTCGTCCTCAGGATCATTCGCGCGGAAAATGTCGCGCGAGACAAAAGGGAAAAAGAGAGATGGCAACTGCCGCAAAGCAGCTTACGGCGGGCCGTAAAAACAGATTAAGTCGGCGCGAGATCCAATGCTGCGACTAGCCCTGACGAAAGGGATCGGGGACATTCCCGTGGGATAAATCAGGACTTACCTCGCAGGCTTGGTTTTTGCGTATCTGATCGTCGTGGCGGAGTGCGGCTCGCCGGCAAACGGGTCGGGAACGCGAACATTCCTATGCTGACAATCATCAACATCGCCGATATAAGGACTAAACCTGAAACACCAGGTGAAAAGTCAGTAGAGAAAAAGGTTCTCATAATTTAAAAATAAATTAAGTCGCCTCGCGATTACAAAAATCAGAGGCACAAGTAAAACACACCAATTGTCCAGACAAATAAACCGCCATATAATACTGTCATTTACAAGTATAATTTTACATTAACTCACACGTATAAGATATAATAAGTACAAATTGTGTATTATATAATTATATAATTTTTTAACTTACAAAACAAACGGTTAGTTCTTTGGCGAATTATTATTATTACGACTATCCCTAAAACGTACTTGTACGTTTACTCGTCGAAAGAATCGTTCCACATAATCTTTAAATGTTTCTGTATAATTCTTGTCAGCTACAGTCATTATTCGTTTGTGTGTGTGTGTGTGCCTTGTAGTTTCCTATGCATTGTATATTTGTGAAGTAAAATTCTAATTTTTGTTAACGGCAGTTTAGTGCTCCTAGAAATCAAGTAATCCGCGTTCTGTAGGTTGCGCTCAAATTGAAGAACAAGATATAATGATATAACGGCCACTTTGTCCATTATTCGGTTTTCTTCAGCTTTAGAGCGATCCATGCTGTTAGACCCTTGCACTATTACCGCCACTGTTACATTTCGTACTGCTTCGTTGGCCGCGACTAGTGTTTCCTTTCGAACGATTTGTTATTATCAGTGCTCCGACTGTCATCGCGTGTGTTTGTTGTTCGCATACAAACAGTCAATTACAGTCAATACAGATATTTATTACGCGTGAATTTTGAATACTGATTCGTTGTCTCTCACGTCTTTGCCGATGTTTTCATGAAACGCGCCAACATTTTAATTTTATTTACGTGTACCCTGGTCTAAAATTTAGAAATAAATTCAAATGGTACAATAAATTGATAACTATAAATTAGTAGAAATAAAAGGAATTGCATGTGCGATATTTTCGTTAAGGTTGCAGTCACAGGAGGAAAATCTTCGACGTAATGAAATTTAAATAATCAGTGTCCGAATAATTGATATGCTTTCCTACTGTGTATAATTGTATATTATAACACATATAAAATAAATATACATATTTGTATAAAATTGGTAAAACGCTTAGCATTTTTATTAACACCAGATTCACGATATTATCGGAAATTTTAAGTAAGCTATTGGCTTACTGTTCTTTGCCATCGATTGTCACACTTTTATGTCGCTAAACGCGCGCCTTTTGCGTGCAAAATTGATCGGAAAAAATGAGTTGCTATCCATCTACTAAAGTACGCTCTGACGCAAATAGATTTGTCATTAAGGAGATCCTAATGCCGTCTGTTTTGTCGACGTTTTATCTTTGTTAGAAGTAATCTTTTAATTGGCTTTATAGAAATGCAAAATTTTTTCACGGAATTAAAGTGAGCAGCAAAATCTAGACTGTGCTGGTCGACTTTATATCAAAAACGAAAAAAAAATTTATAATTTTACTGATTTTTGGTACAATTGACGACAATATTTACTTGATATAAGAATTGTACAATAAATAAATGAGACGAGCATACTCTAAGGACAACATATAAGAACAATATCGTGCAATTAGAACTAACAATAAGATTAATAGCCTAAAAACAAAATTACTTCTAATAAACGCAAGTCCAGAAATCCAAGTCTAATTGTAAAAGAAAAGCAAAAGAGCAGTATGGCGTGTAAAAATAATTGCAAGTTTCTTCGAGAGAAGTCGCTGCCAAAAATTTGTCAGATTGTCAGTAAAGCCACGGTGTTGACGATGCTAGAATTCGATCCAAAATCTCGGTCTGAGCAATGTGTAGCTAATAGAATTGCTGCTTTTTCGTAAAAGTTACAAGTTGATTGGCTATAAATTTCTCGGACCGAGTAGAACTTGCAATAAAAAATGTCGATAATGGACGTTTTTAATTCCGTCTCCGATCTTATTGACACTGATCGAGTTCGCCAGAGGCTTTAGGATCCCCTTAAATACGCAATTTGAACGATGGAGCTCAAAAGACTTTTGACAAACCAAGTCTATTTGCATTATTTCTACATAAGGTAATCGAATAATTCAAGATTTAACCTTATGAAGATTTAACTTTCCGGTAAATTGATTGTGGAGGGAGTCTGTCTTATAAAATTCAAAATAAAGTCTTTTGCAAGTGGAATATTTTCACTTACATTATTCCTACTTCTTAAAACTGGACTAATCATTATTTCTAATTTTGGTATTATAATTTGTTTGAACTTACCAAGCCACCACGCACCAACCCATCTTGGATCCGATGGTGTAATTTGCGGGTTTCTCGACAAATCCGCGTAGACCATCGTGCACAAGGAACCGAGAATGAAGCCTAATGCTGGACCGAGTATCCGTACTCCGATAGTGATCGCTGTTACATATAATAAAGTGATGTTTCAAGTCTATAATTAAGTTTTCGATTCGATTCGTAGGCCGAGAAGAGAAAAATAAATCATACTACATTGGAAAAAAGTAAACGTTTATACGTTAAAAGACGGTTGCTTCCAACAATTAAAATTTAATAGTTACAAATACACGAGTAGTTGAAATAAATAACCACATTATTTTTACAAAATTACAATGTATCAAACTGTCACGGTAGAAGGTACGAGAAGCACACAGTACCCTCCATAAGTTTGGAAATACCCTATATTTTACAGATAAATAGTGGCACAGCAGCGATCTGTGCACACGTTTTGTATTTTATCATAAGTCGTTTAAATAACGATAACACTAACGATAAAATTACGATATGTTTTAATAACGAATTAGACAGGAGGATTTGCAATTACGAGTGAAGTGCATCTCTGGGAGATTCTCCAGCAAGAATGGAAACGTATCCCGAATCTCTGCAAAAGTTAATCTATCACATGCCGCGAGTATGCAAGGCAGTCATTAAAACAAAAGGTTAGGTGATTACTTTGAGGAATCTAAAATTTTATTTAATCTCTATTTTAATTTTCTTTAGTTAAATAAACACAAAGTAAAATACATAGATTTCATTATGTATTCCCATATTACACATTTTTATTAAGTGTTTCGAAACTTATGGAGGGTACTGTATAAGAAGGATGAATAAGGGCGGTTGCGAATTGGCGAAAGAATTTACCGAAATACAAGGGGCTCTCTCTGCTGGCTACATTATCATCGATGTACGGTATACCGAGGGTGTACACCGCCGTTTGACCCATTCCTACACCGAGTAAGGATACGAAAAATATCGCAAGCACCACCGTGGTTATCTTGCTTTGTATTCTCTGCTCCATAAGAAAATCGCCCTTGCAGTATTCCGTCGAATCGGTCTGGGGCGCGATCGTCGACATGTTCCACCTTCAAAAAACAAAAGTGCAATAAAATTAATTATAAAGCATTACTTTCTACGTCCAGTTCGATACATACCGATAGTTTACGCAAATTTATATTTGATTGTCTCTCTTGAATAGAATACACATGTATAGGCGAATTTTACTTAACGAGTGTCAAAGTGATATGAGTTTATTACTTAAGAAAAATTAAACTCGATTATGAGATAAAATGATAACATTTTAAGCTACGAGATTTAGCGTTTACGAGATCCGACATTAACAATACATAAATTTCGCCGGCTGGTATATTTGTAGAAGCGATAAATTTTTAGAACAATGCGGCTTTATAACGTTCTTCGCTCTGAAAAAGAAAATCGAACTACACTAAATTGTCTTATACCGTATATGTCACAATTATCGCTACCGAAATTTGTCGTCGATAGCCGCATTCTATTTCATAGTAAAATTATCTATCAACTATTTGCGGAAATTCATCAGGAAGCTAACGCCTACACGAGGGATATGCAATCGCTTTTCTTCACGATAAGTGATAAGTGCAGCTGCAACATGCGCGCGTGACACCCAGAAAAAAAAACGGCAATCGACATTGCTCTATTTTATTACCACGTTAAATTGCGTGGATCAGTTTCGAGCGTTACGTCCGTCATGGAATCTCATTGCGTCCGGCCGATGGACGCTTTCCTTATGTAACAGCAATTAACGGAATTACGGCATACGTGGACGCGCCTTCTGAAGAATGGAGTGCGTTACTACAATTACTGCCGTCGGAAAACGATGTTATCAGCCAAACTATCTCCCTCTCTCCTTCTCTCTCTCTCTCTCTCTCTGTGTCTCTGTTGCTCTCGAGGAAATTCATCTTCTAATACACGTGCGTTGATGGCGTAAAATTAATAGATACGCGTACAGTCAAAAAAATCTGATAGATTCAACTAGTCGTCTGTTAGAAAATGGACGAATCAGAATTCCTCTAGGATTTACCATGAAAAAAGATATTCCATAACCAGCAGTTTGCTAGACTTCACTACACATCTGGTAAATCCTAAAGAAATTTAGATTCGTCCATTTTCTAACAGACGACTGGTTGAATGTATCCGATTTTTTACAGCGTATAACTTTCATTCTTTGGTCGAAACACTATTTTCAAAAGAATACCTTTTTGAATGAATTTACAATATTTTTTTAGATAGATCTCTCCTCGAGCTATTTTTACACGTTGTACTAAGCACATACTTTTCTATAAACATCTGCCACAGGCCATCTGTCAGCTCTCAACACAGACCTAATATGGTCCCCCTTTTCGTCCTATTTCTATTTCTGTAGCTGCTCGAAAAATAGAGAGGTTACTTCCGCCCGAAAATACTCGTCCGTCTAAAGGGTCTCCGTAACAACGCGAAGCGCGCGGATTCGTTTTTCAATTAGTTGCCCGCGGATTATGAGCCGCCGATGCAACGCGTCCTGTAGAAATGCGACGAACCGGTTCTTGTATAATACGAGTTTGAGGCAAAACTGCATACTTCGGCAGTGCTCGGCCTTACATTGTATATTTATCACGGCAAACGATTATTGTATCTCGCTCGAAATGCTAACATAGCTGATCGTTTGCGTGCCGCCCAGCTTTTCCGCGAGACATTGTGATAACAAAACGATCGTAAATTTCCCTCAATCGCAATGAACGCTTTTTATATTATACATTGATTCCCATAAGTAAACGAACAAGTTATTTGAATTTATTAATACAAACCATCGCTAACCACACTGTTGAACCGAATTGAAATAATCCATGACCCAATTAGATATTAATTAAATAATTTTATGAAATTAACTGATTAACCCACCTGCTAACGTAACAATCGTTGATAATTCTGAACACTTGCATTTGTCCTACAACTGCGGCTAATAAACTCTAATTCCCTGTGTTTTCGACAATCCACGACTGCCGAGTTGGCTATTATTTAATCACGAGGGTAAAAGCCAATGAAGATATCTCTCTTCATTATGATGAATCGTTGGGAGGCCGCACTCATTAAGAATTTAGAAATAGAAGAGGATGACTCGAAAGAGAGTTATGACAGCGGCACTCACCCGTCCAACGTGTTGTTTCTTTCCTGGAACTTGCAGAGATTCGCCGGTACCGGGTACGAGCTGTTGAGCCCGTGGCCCTCGGCGCCGGGCCCGACGCCGCTGAACAGCATCTCGTTCTGAAGGATCAGCTGTTCGCCAAAGATAAAGTGGGGTATCGAGCAGGTGAACGAGCTCACGGCGAAGAGGATCATGCCCCAGGCTATCCACTTGGGCCGGTGACCTTGGCCGCCATAATACGTCAGTAACAAGGAGGACCCGATCTGACCGATCTCCGTGGCCGACATGATAATGCCCGTCGTCTTCGACTGGATTTGGAAGAGCTTCTCTATTGTCGTGATGACGGAGACAAAGTACGTGTAGTACATACCCTGAAGCACCTGCGGTGAGAAGAAACGAAGGTGATTTTAACACCCAATTTACTTTCATTCAATAAAGTCGTTCGTCAAAGAAATCCAAGGAAAGTGTATCCATGATCTCTTTACTTTCACGGAAAAATTAATCGATCCTTTAGTAAGTCTCTTCAAAACTGATGTAGCTCTTCACTTCTTTCTACTCTTTTACTTCTACCCTCAATTGTCTGGTTGTAATCACGTTTTGATACATTTTTTGCTCGGAAGGTTATACATTTTTTAAGTGTACTAACCCAGGTGAGGCAGAAGGTCACTAGGAAGGCTTGTTTCGTGGCGAAGTATTGTAGCCAGTGGGGCCTGCAAGGACCCCATCCACAGGATACGTCGGCGTCGTCGAACTCCGTGTGAAGGCTGCTCGACCTCTCATCCGGCACGATCAGATTGCCGTTCTCCGTGCCGCCGATTCCGCCGTGTAACTTCCCATTCGGAATCGAGCCGTTGTTGTTGTGCTGCTTGTCGCCGCAGATCAGCCCGTTTCCGTTCGTCATCTTCGGCGGGATGATCGTGAGAGCCTCCACGTTGCCGTTTGATAATATCTGTGTATCCTCGCCCGCCATTATTCCTTCTCACTTTTTCTGCGTACGCGCGATAACGTGGTGATGTCTCCCTTCGCTCTCTAAGCGCCCCTTTAGCCGGGATTCTTCCTCGTTGGAAGAACCTTTTGGCCGCTTGAAAGGCTCACGTTCGACTGATCAATCTGCAAGAAAAGAAAAGAATTTTTAGAGTTATTGGATTATGTTGACGTATATACATCGAAATTTTTATGTTGTATATTATTATACAATTATGCAGGGTGTCCCAGGGGGAAAGGTCAATATTCTGGGAGGTGATAGTATCCGTCATTTTAAGCAAACATGTTCTTATGAATATATGTTCCATTCCCTACTGTTTCCGAGATAGAGCTACTTGAATGTCTCGTGTATTTATAATAATACTTCTTTTCTGTACATTTCACCCTTCATCCAATCTCATAAACGTCTGCGAAAATTTACTCTTATACGTCTGTTGACTGTTGCGCTGATAACATTGTAGAAATGTTCAAAATGTCTCGCATATTCACAAATGTCGAACGAGCAACACGCCATGTTCGCACACGAGTTAAAAAATGCATTGTTGTTAACGGTGGAATTATTGAAAATTTATTATATGTATTTTGGAAAAAAATCACTTGAACAATAAATATTAGAAATAGTACGTAATATTTTTTTCTTGTCAGTAATTTTGCAACTGTATGTACATTCAAATAGCTCTATCTTGGAAACACAGCGGGGAATGGTTCATATATTCATATGAACACTTTTGCTTAAAATGACCAATACTATCACCTCCCAGAATATTGACCTTTCCTCCTGAGACACCCTGCATAGTGATGGGATTACGTTGGGATTACCTATAAGCCTCTTACAAGTAGGTTTGTATCTGTTGGCATCAGAGCTTGGATTATGATCATTATAATTGGATCTTAATGTCATAAAGGCCAAATCAGACCAGCAATTGCCGATGTGGATGGGATTGGCGATTGACGATTGTCTTCTCGTCAATGAGAGTCAATCAAATCGCTGGCTACTTTGCTCTCATTGGCTAGAGGACAATCGTCAATCGCCAATCCTATTCCAATCCGAGTCGGCAATTGGTAGTCTGATTCGGCCTTAAGATAAGTAAAATGTTTCGTTATATCACAAAACTTTCTAGAGTTTACGACATCACAAAGAAGATCAGATCTTTTTAAAAAAGATACCGATACAGATACAAATGCAGATACAAATACTATCTATATCTGTATCTCTCTCCGGAAAAATAATTCAGTGCATCTTGTATCTACATCTAAAATTGAAGATTTAGGATCGACTGGCGTGCGGGATTAATTATATTTATCGTGTCAGAATAAAGAATATATGGTGAAAGAATAATTTATTCTCCGTCCTCAAGCGTCTCACAATTATAATTTGCTCTCGATTACACGTCCGCACGCGAGCACGTCTATCGGTCGAGTCCCCTAAAACGTTAGATCGTTTCCTCGGCTCAAAGTCACCGGGGTTTAAATCTCGCCAGTACCTCTGTTTTCGCGCAGCTGTCTTTGTTTTTCTCGTCACGTTTCGCATGTATGTGTATATGTGATTTGTCTATTCGCGCGTTATAGCCGTTAGATGTGACGATATACTCGCCACAAAGAAATTCAAGAAATGTAACTTGTATCCGTATCTCTTCACTGAATCGATTGAACATTTATCTTCTATCAGTATCTTTGATGAGAACAGTCAAGATACCAAGCTCTGGTTGGCATAGTTTAAAATTCTCTAGGATTAAACTAAGAATAAGTACAAGCTCGTCTTTTTTTAAAAAATGAGTAAAGGAAAATTAAGGCCAATGTATTTACGAGCAATGAGTAAATTAACAAAGTAGATGTTTAATTAATAAAAATCAGTGAACAAAAGTCCGTGGAATACATTAATTAAAGAAGAAACAGTATAAAGTACGAGGTAACGCTTTTTTCCCTTAATCCTAGGTTTAATGTAAATAAATATTTGTTAAAATTAAATATAAAAATTGACAATTAATAACGGACGACGTTTCGACTATACTAAGTCTTCTTCAACGTGTAAGTATCTTATAATAATATGTCACAATTGTTAATAAATTGATTATAAATCCTTTAACGCACGTGTAAATTGTTAGAAGTTACTTGAAATGTAAAGGCGACGTTCCTAGTCCTGGTCAGGTCCAATATATTGAGTTGTATTGCACATTAGTAAGTGCGAATACGTTGTTAGCTTGGTGGACATTTAATCTTCTAAACGAGATTTTAGCAGGAAGGTCTGCATCGCTACGATGTTACTCTTGTCAGATATTAAAAACGACTGAGTCATGATATTCAAGTCTTCTCCTGGTTGGTGTACATACAATGTGGGGGTCGGTGACTTTAATGCTTTGTTTTTAAGGTAGTGAGAATATCAAAATAAGAGGAATCTAAAAGTTCAGTGTCGTTATGTGAGTTTATACCATTGTTTTGTTCCTTAATGTGAATCATCTCGCTGACGAGTCTTTTGTTTAAGTATGGTTCAATATCTAAAATTTTGGTGTTGTCCCAGTCGAAGTTATGATTAAAATCTAAAATGTGTTTTGTTATAACTGAATGCTTTTGTTCGTCTAGTTTTTTTCTTATTCATATGTTCCTTGATTCTCGTTTTTAGTTTCCTCTTAGTCTATCCCACATAAGACGCATCAACATGGAGTGTTGTCTTTTTGCGTTTTAATAAATTAATTTTAACAAATATTTATTTACATTAAACCTAGGATTAAGGGAAAAAAGCGTTACCTCGTACTTTATACTGTTTTTTTCTTTAATTAATGTATTCCACGGACTTTTGTTCACTGATTTTTTTATTGATTGATTAACTAAAGACTGATTAATTAAACATCTACTTTATTAATTTACTCATTGCTCGTAAATATATTGGTTCAAACTCTCTGTAAGTACCACAAAATAGAAATAGTATAATAGATACATAAAATTATTGTAATATATATATACACATATGAGAATATAATAAAAAACATGTACGCGCGCGCGTGTGTAATTAGGGATCAAGTTCAATACATATACAACTCACATTCCAACTTCTCTTGAGCTGTTAAACTTGGTTCTAATTAAAGTATCTTAATGCATTTAGTGGTATCGACGTTACATAAACAGGCAAACTCACTAGCAAATTTTTGACGTCCCGAAGAAGATCCGAAAAATTCGCATATGGCGAAATTCCTAATTCAGACGGTTCGTTGCATTAGTTATAGCTGCATGCGGATCATTCGACGTGCCTTCCCCGAAATCTCGCTTTGTTCCGTGAGCGTAAATGCAGATTTTCGGGGTCCGCGTCCAGCAGTTATTTAATTCCTGCCAGCCGAGAGAAAGGTTTACGAGAGAACCAGTCGCCTTCCTTTCTCCCCGTATTTATTTGTAACACCAAATAAATAATAGCCGCGAGAGTTAGACGAAAAGGCGCGCACGTTCGGACGTAATGCGAGTAACGTCATTAGGAACAACTTACGGCGTATAAAATCTGGAACTTTACGACACCAGACTCTGACCCCGGCCGGATTGTATAATATTATATGGAATTAGTTCGCCGTTGACGTAACGCATTCAAACAATCACCTTACGAAATCTTTGGGTAGTCGCGCCCGGCAAATAATGTATAGCACACGTTAAGGAAAAATAAAGAAAGAAAAGAATCGCGCGCGCGAGAGCAAACGTGAAAGTTACTCTCCGATTTAATCCGTTCGTCATCGTGCGTTGTAGAACGCGCGTGTCAATTCTATCTCAGAGAATCCGTAAGTAGGTCTGGTGTCTAGGTCATGGGCGTAGCGAGAAAATAATCTTCGTGGGACGTGAGAAATTTCTTTATAAAATTACGTCGGCAAAAATATAACAAAAGTACCTGCTCCGAGGATCCCGCTGGGAAACTGTTCTGCCAAATCAGTAATTTATTTCGTGTAAAGATTTATATAAAAATTCATATTGTAATACATTTCTTTCGTGTCTCTCATCGATTATTTGTATACTATTTTATCTGCATTTTTCATAGACTATCTTTCAAAACTCGAATAATAAAAAGTCTCTCCCAAGACTCGAACCGATCATCGACAACTCTTTCCACCGTTATATATGCCCTTTTGTTCTCCAGAAAATCAATCACTTTGGCGCACTGAAGTTGTCCTCCGCAATTACATCTTCGAAGCTTGGACAATGACAAGATTCCGAAATTTGGAGTCCTACTAACGGCCAACCTCCGCCACTGCGCCTTTTTCGTTTTCCATCGATCGCGCGGGACCAACCGGACCGGCCACTCCATTAGAGGTGAACTCCTTTCTCTCGCGGTCGACTGCGGAATAAGCCGTCTGAGACACCCTGTAGCCGGCGTCCTCTCACTTTCATCGGTGCCCGATTTTCCTCATTTCCCTCGCGTTCCATTCCACGGGCTGTCGCACCAACGGTTTTCACTGACAGCGCGAGTAGGAGTTTGTGCACCAGAACGCCGCTACGGCTGGATATGTGTGACGGTGAAGACACGTTCTCACTTTCGCTTCGGGATTTCTTCGCAGTTAACGCCGACTTACGCGCTCGAAAATACGTGCTCGCTACGCGAACCCGCTCGTAAATCAAGACGCAAGTGCCAGTAATTAATATTCCCGCTTTAAAATAAACATTAAAGAAAGTTATGCAAGAAATTCAAGCGCCGCGTAGTTTAAAAGTACAAAAAAAAACGACGTAAACGTAGTTGATTCGAAGATGCTTTCGAGTATGAATTCGCGAAAATTAATAATAAATCTGAAACAGATTTCAAGTCACACAGACGGACGTTTGATATTTCTTTTCTAATTTCTACGTGTAATCTCAAATTTATAATATATATATATATATGTATATATATTACAATAGAAAAAGAGGGTTCAGAGCCTATACGAGATGATAGTGTCAGAGAACTTTATTAGATAAAAATGAACCATCTTTAGTATGAAATAAAATTAGAACATCGGTATGCGAATCATAATATTATACAAAAGTAAAGTATTGTCCGCGAATGGAGTGGTGTGATTTACCGGCAGAGACGCATACAATTTTTGCGTTTGTAAATCTTATTATTGGCTTTTATGTAGAAAATAATACCATAGCGGTGTGTGAACTCCACAGTAAAACATTTTCATATAAAAAACACTGAGGTTTGAAGTCTAATTCGTATCGCATTATGTCTTGGAAATTTTCACACTATCCCGTCGGAGTTCAGCCGTCACTCCAGCAACCCCAAAAGTAGAACGATCAAGTCGCAGTTTGTTCATCAATATAATATGTCTGACCATAATGTCTATGTCTACTGCCACTTCAATATATTGTCCAAATAAATATTGAATCGATATAATACTATCAGAGCCATCTTATTTCGACGCTAAATTATTTCTAAGAAAGAGCAGTCTTATATGTTTGACCATAGTTTCCGTATCTACTGCCCTATTAATGTATTGCCTAGATAAATATTGATATATGTAATATTATCGAAGACATTGTCTTGTGATCGAGTCGTATTATTTCAAACTAAATGAAGCGGTCTTACATGTTCGACTGTAATTGTATCCGCTGTAATATCAAGGCACGTCGTTATTTAGATTCCATGCTGATAATTTCATCGGTAACGAAAAACTGACGAATCAGGAGAGCGAAATGGTTTGTTTCAGTCGAAGAGCACGTTAGGGCAGACACTCGCCGTACGATCTGCCAGCGACGCTGAATAAACAGTGCGGAAATTGCGGAACATCGTCGCGCGTGTTAGCGAACGGATTTTATATCATCGTTAATGGCTTAACGGCGTATGGTGGCTGACCCCTAAAATCCTGTCTAAGAATACGAATGTGTTTACGGTACTACGATGCCGTTTCTACGCGCCATTGACCCTATAACATTCGCCATTCACCAGCGCGCACTGTGCACGCATGAAAATTAGGATGAACTTGTGGCCCTCGTGAAAACAGACGCAGACTTGGCATCTCCGTCTCTCATTATTAGCGTACATCAGACGATGTATCAAAAGATCCACAAAATCTCTCTCTCTCTCTCTCATTAAATTAAATAAATTGAATATTTACAATTGTGTTTTTTTTCCATATCTTCGATGCGCAACTGCGACAATTTGAGTTTTAGAATAGGTCCTTTAATAGGTGCTTTAATGTCTCGCAAGTTTAATAAAAAACATGCGTTGATTAACAATTAACATACAATTACATACGATCGTCGCCTATTAAGATTACACGACGATCGTTGCATTGATTTCTCTCTTGGAGCGTCGACGGACTTTCTTCATTCGGCAACCAAGGAGGTCATCGAAAATTGTGTATTTTTATCTCGATGCCTCGCTCCTCTCGTGGCAGGAGTCAGGCATCGAAGTTGCAATCCTGCAACGAGAACGAAATCGAAAGGACCGAAGCGCCGGCCGACTCTCTCGTCGCCTCAAACGGCCGGTCGGCGGCCGGCTGCGATGGCGAAATTCTGCGAGAGCGCGTTTTTGCCGATCGTAAATCCTTTTCGGACAAGTCGTCCGCCCCTACCCCTTTCCCGCCCATCCTCTCATCCGCGTCCAGAGTGAAAATCTTTTGTAGAACCAGCTCCGACCCGCAAATATCTCACGAATGAATCAGTCGTAGGAATCAGGCAGAGTCGGACGTATTAGCAATTCCAACCGCTTAAAATTATCCTCCGCCTTTTTCGCAGTTTGGTTTGAGAAAAACAAATGTGTAAAAAAACAAAATAACAGTGATATACTGTTCTTAAAAAAAAAACCGGTTGCGCGATCCGTCTGGAAGTTGCCAATTCTCATTCTTTTTCTTATTCCTAAAACTCTAAAAAAATTCGTGATATAACGAAACATTTTACTTATCTTTCAAGCAAATCAGACTAGCGATTGCTGGACCGGATTGGAATTAGCGATTGACAATTCCAATTCATTCCAATTGTCCTTTAGCCAATGAGCGCAAAGGAGCCAGTGATTTGATCGGCTCTCATTGGCCAAAAGCCGATCGTCAATCGCCAATCCCGATCCAATCCGAATTGGCAATTGCTAGTCTGATTTGGCCTTTATGGCATTAAGATCCAATTGTAATGAATCATAATTCAATTGATAGAAGAGATACACACAGTTGCAATAACGAGAGAGTACTTTCGCATTTAATTTTCTCAAGTCGTTTAAATTTGTTACGCGTAGCATCGAAGGGGCTATTACGCACCGGCGGACATACGATAAAATTCCGGCAAACACAGCGTTCTTTATACTTAGAAATAGCTGAACGCCGCACCGGTGTGTCCTCCAGAACGTCGGCGTCAGTCATTCACGGCGGCGCGACCTCCGCACGTGAAAACGTGACTCCGTCTACGATTCCCTTAAGCGACGTGGAACCAGGTGCGGTTCCACGCGATTCCACGAGGAAGAAATTTCCGGCAATAAATTGTCCCTGGTATGTCGCTCTCGTGGGTTTGAATAAAGACTCGAGTATCTCGTAACCGTTCCCAGGTGAGCCCACGTGCGTAACGTACGCGCTCGCGTAGGCCGAGGGATAGAGACGTCCGCGGAAGACGATAATGAGGTATCGTCGGTCGCGGTCGTTGAATAACCAACGAAAGGGCGGAGGACGCCGGGCGACTTCCGGGAGCCGCGCGCGCGGCCCAATGATCGAGTCCGTCGAAGGGCGGCGAGGTTAGCGGCGGTGTGAGGCTGAGGTCTCCCCCGCGCGGCACACCCGTGGAATAATTTACGCTTAACGTTAACGACGCTTTAACTGCACTTCCGACAGCGTCCGACGGAGCATTAAAATACCCGCGCGAGCGACTCCCGCGCCGCTGCGGCTCCATTTTTCCCTCCTCGCGTACGCACACCGACACGTGCCGTACCACGCGCAGCACGTGGCCCCGCGTGTTGGTAAACACACACGCGTGAGACACGTACGTCTTTTTCGCTGTCTCCTTCGCTCTTTCTCTCTTTCTCGTTCTCTCTTTCTCCCTGTTAAGCTCCAACGCTGCGCCGCGCCATGCGGCGGCTGGAAAGAGACTTGGTCTAGGTCGCCTTTCACTGTCCTACTGACGTGGTCTCGTGGTTAGTTGGTTAGTTAGCCTATTCTGCTTAGACTACACCTCAATGCCAGCGTGTAGCACGTTATCATACAGTGCGATCCAAAAGCGACCGCTCGTCAAACCGAGCGTTCGTTGCACCGAATCAGCTTGAAAATCTGCGAGTCTACCTTCAAAATGCAGTCACACCTGAACATCTAGTTATAGCCTTTGATACGTGCCAATCAATTGATTCGCATCTCGATTCGGCTAGGCGTAGACTATCACGCGTCCTTAAGAGAATCTCTCAGCCATCTTTTTTACCAACACAGTCAAATATAGTTTTTGCGTTTGTAATTCTTTTTATTGGTTTTTATGCACAAAATAATACCAGGAATTTGCGGATCGCATACAACATTTTCATACTTCAAACACTCGGTTCATAAGTCTAATAAAAAAGATATTGGTATTTGAAATTTTCAATTCGTAATTCGCGTTGAGTTTGAAATTAGCTTTACAAAATTGCAAAATTCTTCCACGCGATTAAGCACGTATAAAGACAAACCAGAGACAATCGACTTTATATTAAAAACCAACGAAAATTTCACATACCAATATCTTTTTTATTAGATTTCTGAACTGATAATGAGAGTTTTAGGTCTGTTTTATCGACGCTCTTAAGAATTTTACTAATTTTTGGTACACTTGACGACAATATTTGCTTGATACAAGAATTCTACAATAAATATATACAAAATAAGCATACTCTAGGGAAGATATATAAGAACGATATCGTGCAATTAGAACTAACAATAAGATTAATAGCCTAGAAAAAAGATTACTTTTAATAAACGCAAGTTCAGAAATCCAAGTCTAGAAGAAGAGAAAAAGAGCAGTATGGCGTGAAGAAATAGTTGCAAGTTTTTCGAGAGAGGTAGCTGCCAAACATTTGTCAAATTGTCAGTAAAGCCATGGTGTTGACAATGCTAGAACTCGAACCAAAATCTCGGTCTGAGCAATGTGTAGCTAATAAAATTGCTACTTTTTCGTAAAAGTTGCACATTGATTGGCTATAAATTTCTCGGACCGAGTAGAACTTGGAATTAAAAATGTCGACGATTGACGTTTTTAATTCCGTCTCCTATCTTATCGACACTGATCGAGTTTGCCAGCTGCGGTCCGCAACTTATCCTGGTATTATTTTGTGCATAAAAGCCAATAAAAAGAATTGCAAGCTCAAAAACTATATTTGACTGTGTCAGTAAAAAGGTGGTTGAGGTATCCTATTAAATTATGGATTAAATCGCGAATCTTGAACGTTGACCAGCAGTATTACCGTTAATTATCGTTTACTATCGAAGCAGCGGTTTTGAAGTACAGTCAGAAGACGCCACAAAAGGAAGACTTATCACCAGAAATATTCGAGTGGACCGATATTTAAACGAGCAGATACCGAAGTTTACGATGTTTATCTTAAAATGTACAAGTCGGTTTGAAAGACCGATGCACTTTCGTTGGAAATATAATCGCTGCTAATAATCTTAAAGATAAATTCGACACTCCGGCGAAGACGTAAATTGCTATTTGAAGCGTTAACACGCAGTTACGTGGGCACCGTTCTCCCAGCCGCAACGTTGCGGCTACAACCGTTTGCTGGGGAAAGAAAAAAAACCACCGAAACCGTTCTTACGCTCTCATAAGTCGTTCGTTTCGTAATTTGTTAATCTCGCCTTTAATTCGCGATCTGCGCAATCAAATGGGTCGTACACAGGTAATATCGGCGTATCAAACGATCAAATTTATTAAACCGTTTGGTTCGAGACGGAAGGCGAGACCGGATCGTGTTACATTAAGTTGATAATCTATCGCTCACGACACGCGAGTGACAGTCAATCTTTCGCGAAATAACAATGTCGGAAAGACTTCCAGATTACGCAACCGGGCGTTTCGACAATTTTTACCGCACGTTTTTCCTACGACTCCCCCAAAGCGACACTAAACGGTCTGATCGATTACTAGTTTGCAAATTTTTAACAAACATCTTTCTTCAATTCACATTTTATACACACACACGCACACGCACACGCATCCATTGTGTCCAGGTTCTAGTTTCGAGAAATCTGTAGCCAATCAACTTGAATTCTTTTACTTAAATGGGCGAATACGAAACGAGCACGGGCCATAAATGTTCCTTCAACTAATGCTTTTTTATTAAAGTTTTAATCTGCAGTATTATTTCTCACCAAGCTATAATTAGTTTGGTTGCGCTGCGTTTCGCCGTTTCGACATTGGTCGAAGGTGGTGGAAAAAAGAATTATGCGGGTGACGATCTCAAATGAGTTATGCGTAAACGCGTTGCAGCAGCGCATTACATTGATAAACTTGTGTATAAACAGGCATCTACGTTACGTGTAGTGCATGCTCGCGATAAAAAGCGGAGAACCATCTGTCAAGTTCACTCGGTGCAGTCGTCATCCCGCGCGTCGAGCTTTCGCGTATTTTCAAAAAATTTCCACCGGTTCTCCAGTCGCGAGTATAACAACGTTGTTACAAGCTATGTATCGCACTATGCAAAAAGAGACGCTCCATTTCGTTTGCTCTTGATGAAGTCTCGACGGTGAAATAGTATCAAATGTACGCGGTGAAACCCGTTTGTAAATTATTTAAGGGGATCCTAAAGCCATTTGTTTTATCGACATTTTTTGTTAGAAGTAATCTTTTAATTGGCTTTATAGAAATGCAAAACTCTTTTACGGAATTAAAATGCGCAGCAAAATCTGAACTAAGCTGGTCGACTTTATATCGAAAACGAAAACAAATTTAAAATTTTACAAAATTTTGGTACACTTGACGACAATATTTGCTTGATATATACAAGAATTCTACAATAAATATGTACAAAATAAGACCAGCATACTCTGGGGACAGGAATATCGTGCAATTAGAACTAACAATAAGATTAATAGCCTATACGAGTATAGGAAAAAAGATGACTTCTAATAAACGCAAGTCTAGAAGAAGAGAAAAAGAGCAGTATGACGTGTAGAAATAATTGCAAGCTTTTTCGAGAGAGATCGCGGCCAATTCCGTCAGATTGTCAGTAAAGCTATGGTGTTGACGATGCTAAAATTCGATCCAAAATCTCGGTCTGAGCAATGTGTAGCTAATAAAATTGCTGCTTTTTCGTAAAAGTTACAAATTGATTGGCTATAAATTTCTCGGACCGAGTAGAACTCGGAATAAAAAATATCGATAATTGACGTTTTTAATTCCGTCTCCTATCTTACTGACACTGATCGAGTTCGCCAGTGGCTTTAGGATCCCCTCCATATTGTCGAACTATATAAAGATTTTAAAAGTCACGATACGGCATTTCTGCATCATAATTTTACCGCGGGATAATCCCAAGTTAAAGATTCCACATTAAAAGCGTAAGTTGAAAATACACGGTATGCTCCAAATTATCGAACTATAAATATATAAAAGATTTTGGAAGTCGCGTATATAGCACTTTGGCATCATAATTTCACCGCGGGATAATTCCGAGTTGAAAATTCCAGGTTAAAAGCGTAAGTATGAAAGTACACGGTATAGAAGATAAGGATAAATTATTGTTTATCTAACATATCGCGATCGCAAATACTGTTATCATTACCGAGTATTTCCATAGAACCGGGTTCATCGCCATAGTAACATTTAGAAAACGCGTCCACACCTACTTGTCGTAAATTCCAGTATCGCCATATCTCCGCGATTTCGTTACATATTGCCGTAATGAAGTGTACGAATGATAAATTACCGTTCAGAATGATGAAAGTACACGGCTGTCCGCCCACAGGATCGACGGACGACGATCGCAAAGCACCTGGACGCATTTGTAAAGCCCGAGAGAGCAACAGAAATCAGTTGCATTCGATCCCGTGCGATTTCCCTAACCATCACCAGCGCGTTCGAATCGTATTTTATCAGATTGTTTACAACCAATCGTTCGGTTCAGCACGTTGTTTAGATCAGATCGGCTTGCGTCCTACGCGAATTCAATCACGACTCGCGTACCTATACACAGGGTGTACGCGAATTCTGTTAGCTCATCTTAAATTTTAACAACGGATTCGTTGAAAATTTTGAAAAACGCTGTCACTCATTTAGCCCTAAATGATCAGCGTACATGTATGTACAAAGTTATGTATGCGTACTCTGTTAATTAAAATTGATGAAACATTCAATTTCTTTCAGTTTACATAATACCGATTGGAATTTAAATAAACGATTAAGTCTTGTTACTTAATTGCAAGGAACTTTCTATCCTCAATCGTTCGTCACTCGGAAGTTATCCAATTAAGGAAAACAAATGGATTAAAGACAAACTCGAGTTAGCAGAAGCTTGCGCATTCTTTCCTTTAGGACACCCTGTAAGTGCATTCGCATCGATCGCGATAAATTATTGTGGGGTACTCTCTCCAAAAAGATTTCTGGTAACGAGACGAAAAATATTCTTGACATATTTAAACTTACCCCAACCTCGCGCAGTAAAACACTTCAACGATATTAAGATTAAATAATTCCTATTCTCTTCTCTCGAATTAAATAAGATTGACTTACAATATTGAAATAAGGGTAACATATATAAGAGTCGTTCCATGTCAACCGGGCCACCTGTCTGTCCAGAACAGATTACAATTAAAATAATTTTTCGGGTGTGCAAAATTTACTTAAAAATACGAAGCAATAGAGGAAATTAAGGCCAAGACAGGATGTTAGTGTCGAAATAATTTTACTTTTTAAATTTATTGCGAAAAATTTACTTCAGCCAGCGTTTGAACCTGGACCACCCTCTCACGGGGCGGGCGTCTCACCAATGGGACCACCGAGGCATCGATATGCCTAGAGTGAAGGGAGGTCCAGGTTCAAACCCTGGTAGAGGTAATATTTTTCGCAATAAATTTTCTGTGTTAAAAACACATCGCCAGTCATGGTCGACCTGTTTTTAACAGTGGTCATTTATCTGCTAGCGTCAAATGATTCTTGATGTTAAAAATATACCTGTAATGTTTCGAATACTAAAAATTTAGATACATAATGGCGAATCCAATATGGTGGATCCGAAGCATCCATATGGACGCCTAATTACATATTGACTTAATTTGCTCGAAAACAAACTCGATAATGAGGGTTTTAGGGATCGCTAGTTATGAACCCTTTGCCTAAACCGAGAAATTCAAAATTGCGGATCCAAAGCATTCATACGGACGCGTAAATTACAAATTAACTTAATTTGCTCAAAAACAAGCTCGATAATAAGAGTGTTAGGGATCGCTGGTTATGAATCCTTTGCCTAAACCGAGAAATTTAAAATGGCCGAGCCAAAATGGCGGATCCAAAGCCTCCATATGGACGTGTAAATTATAAATTGACCTCATTCGCTCAAAAACAAGCTATATGATAAGAATTTTCGAGATCGATGATTACGAACATGGCGAATCCAAGGTGTCCGTACGGCCGCACATTTATAAGACTGACATAAGATATGTATTGAGCAGAAATATGCTTAGTGTCTTCATAAAAATTGGACGTCCGTACGGGCGAATATTTTGTCGTGCCGGTGCCGGTCCGTGCCGTGTAGTCTAAATCGACCTTTATCCTTAACTTTTTTTCGAGATCGCAATCGGACCGCACGGCTGTACAATTTCGAAACCAGCGTAGATGGCGACTTTCGAGCCGCGCGCCGCGTCTAGCGAGACATCATCCGCGCGAGAAGTGTTGCAACCCGAATCGCCAACCGCCGTGTTACGGCAAGCGATAGCCACCCTTCGCGAAATTGCGCTCCGTGGATCGGGCCATACCGCTCCGACGGGCACGATATCCGATCTCGGGACACCCCGCCGCGAAAACGTGGAAAGCGAATAAGTACCTAGAGTCGCGACATCGCAGCCGGACGTTTCGATGACAAGAGGTCGAGTTTTGTGGGTTTTCGCGCGATCTTCAGGAAATCATCCGCTACGAATGTGGTTGTTATTTAGTATGCAGAAAAGTGCTGGTATGTGTAATATAAAAAAACATACAGCGTAATGTGGATAGATCGTTGACGATGGTCTTCTATAGCCAATAAGAGCAAAGCAGCCAGCAATGTACTCGACTCTCATTGGCTAGAGGACAATCGTCAATCGCCAATCCAAATCCAATTCGAGTCGACAATTGCTAGTCTGATTCGACCTTTAGACTCTTTATTGCGATAAATATTTCCACATGCCTCGGTGGTCGAATTGGTGAGACGCTCGCCTAGTGAGAAGGAGGTCCAGATTCCAACCCTAGCTGAGGTAACATTTTTCGCAATAAATTTCAAAATTAAAATTATTTAGACACTTAGCATCCTGTCTTGGCTCTCATTCCTTTACTCCTTCGACTACGATTTCGCATCAGAGCCTTATGAATTTATTAATTGTCTAACAATAAGAATCATATTTCTATTACGTTATTTGTATTAAATCTTAAAGTCAAATAATGAAAGATTAGATTTGTGATGTAATATTTCACTTCTCTCTCTCTCTCTCCTTAAATAATCTTCTACAAACATTTTGATTGAAAGAAAATATTATAAAATTTTTAGCAAAGTGCTCATATAAAATTCGAACATATTTGGTCTAGATTCGAGTACACTTGAACGTGCTACTTTTATTTTTCGAAGTAATTACGGAGCGCTCGAAACCACGCCAACATATTCGAATCTTGTAAGATACTTAATTCTATCGCAAAGTCAGCAGCGCGAGCGCTAAAGAGAATTTCAGAAAATTGCAAACAACGCCCGTCTCCTTTTGCGAGCAACTAGTTGCGAGCACAGGTAGATAACGAGATAGACATTCACACTCGAAAGAACCGGGTTAATGATTCCTTTGACTCGCGGGGCGTAACAATGGAATATTAAACGTTCGGCCGAAGTTGCCTCTCGGAACGAATGCGCGAGGCGCGCACGTTACAGAAACGTACGACGAGCAGCGCGAAACCTCGTAATCGCGCGAGCGAAGGAGGATGAAAGTAGCGCGTTCACGTGAGCGTGCCCGCGGTCTCTATTAAATCACAGCATTGTTGAGAGAACTGAAAGTAGCGAAAGTAATTCCCGCTTCGCGCGGAGCGGAATAGCGGAGAATCTCAATCCCCGGGTCTATTGTAGAAAGCGACGCGAAAGAAAGGGAACGTACTTTCCTGCCGTGCGCAGCGCCGCATTGCTCGATGCCGCGCCGCGAATATCATCCGTCCGCTTCCCGACGAATATTAACAGTTCACCATCTCGAAATTTAGAAATGCGAAATATCACTAGAGGCGCGCACGGAAAGTGCGATTCTCTCGGAATTTCTGATAACATCTTCTGACATAATTAAACTTGTCGCAATCTCGTGCGGTAAAAAAATACAACGATATGAAGACTAAATATCAATAATTCCTACTCTTCTATCTCGAATTAAATAAGATTGTCTACGTTCATTTTAACCGTCTCTCTCCGGTGCAGTTAACGTTCGTGCTTTATTTGACTTTTGTGACTGTTATGTCTTAATTATGGCTTCGATCAACTTATTTTTCGTTTCTAAAGTTGATTACGAGCGTTTGATCAAAATGTTCACAACAGTGTCTTTTTGAATGAAGAATCTGAAAGCACTCACCGCCAAACTAAATGTGGGAAATATTTTTAAATATAATATTTCTCGTGTTAAGGATGACTCAAATTGTAGTCGAAACGTTCACGTATATATTGTTGCCACAAATTGTAATTTAAATCAAATACAACTAATTATATGACTCAAGTAATAATAAAACAACCACGTTAATAACTCTCGTTGCCTAATTGTCTACTTTTTTATTTAAACAAGATTGTAGGACCAAAGGAAACTTTCCGTGAGTTTCCTATTTACTTTCTTAGTAAGCAATCAAACATTCGATGCTACCCTTGGGAAAATATACCTTAAAAAACCTTAAAATTTTACTTTAAAAAATAACAAGTATGAAAAGTTAATTTGGACAGTAAACTTTTATTTAAGGTAAACTTAAAACTTACTTGAAGAATTTAAAAGAAAACTTGAAGAATTGTAAAGAGTATGTGATATAATTTATAATACCGCGTGCGGTTTTCTTCTTACGAGAAAGCGTATCCCTCTAGCGGGAACTTCGACAGGCTCGGTTATCTAAAAATTATTTTAAGTGTCCAAAATTACTCTAAAATTTTTTAAGTAAACTTTTAACTTCTTTAACCCCTTGGCCTACACGCTATCTCCCGATTGCTCGGGCCATAGTAAACAGGAAGGTCGATCGCGCGAACGAAGTACCACGAGTCAGGCTCGCGTGCTTATTGTAGATACATTTTATTGATTCCCCTTAGGGTTACAAGGCGTTTTTGAAGGAACGTGCCCAAACCTCTTATAACACCTCTCTCTACATCCACTTCTCTATGTGGCGATCGAACGAAAAACCAACAATGTTTTGTTTGGTTTTGAACCCCGTCTTCGGATTACCAGACCAGCGCACAATCCTCTGCGCCACGATCGCCACTGGCTCGTGCAGCTTATTGTTTATGGCCCAAATTCCTTACCACGAGTCTCACTCGCGGTTGTAGGCCAAAGGGTTAAGTAAACTCTTAGATTGGAAAAAATACTTTTAAAACCTTTAATTTCATTTAAAGTAAATTTTCCTAAGCGTGATAACATGTTCTGGAACGCAGTAATAGATAACAACTTGCGTTCGAGGTGAGTAGTTTAAAAAAAATAATTATATACAATAGTTAAGAGTATACATAGTGTTACCAGGGGTTTTGGGATTTTCCAAAGAAGAGCCCATAGCCAAATAGTATACACATATACAGAGTGTCCCTGGAGGAAAGGTCAATATTCTGGGAGGCGATAGTATCGGTCATTTTAAGCAAAACTATTCATATGAATATATGTCCCATTCCCAACTGTGACCGAGATAGAGCTATTTGAATGTACAGTTGCAAAATTACTGACAAGAAAGAAATACTACGTACTATTTCTAATATTTATTGTTCAGGTGATACATTTTTTATAAATTATAATAAATTTTCAAAAATTCGATCGTTAACAACAATGCATTTTTCAACTCTTGTAAGAACATGGCGTGTTGCTCGTCTGAATACATCGTGACGTTCCTTTATACGGGCACTAGCATCCATTATTTGAGCGAGCAATTCGTCTCGTGTATTCACTTTTCTTCTGTTTCCCTTTCGCAGACGTTTATGAGGTTGGATGAAGGGTGAAGTGTACAGAAAAAAAGTAAATACACGAAACATTCAAGTAGCTCCATCTTGGAAACAGTGGACAATGGGACATATATCCATATGAACATTTTTGCTTAAAATGACTGATACTATCACCTCCCAGAATATTGACCTTTTCTCCTGGGACACCCTATATAGCAGATGCGATGCGGAAGCGGTCATAGTTTGCAGAGCCAAGTAAAAACCATAGACTTCCACATACTACTAGACTGCTACCGTCAGGCTGAAAAGTGAGGCAAGGGTTCCGTCATGTCTTGTTAGGTAAATCAAGTAGTATGTGTGCATCGGTGTCACTAACAAACCAAAAAGCTCAAAAGGCCAACAGAGAGTGGGTATATTAGTTATACTATGGTTTAAAGTGGGAGGCGAACGCAATAAATATACCTACCCCCACGAAAAAAATTTATATTTCAAAGAGTAGGTGAAAATATATGATAATATATTTCATACATTTGGTATATAAAAATTCGATTAAAAACTCGTATATAATATTATATATGTCAAAAATATACTAAAAGAGTATGTGTAATACATGAACAATATTTAAATTGTATTTTTATAATTTCGCAATAACACTCTTCGCTGCCGCGAGGCGGCGATCGCACGTTACACTTTCTCGTATTTAAAAATCAACCAACAGTAGTATATAAGAAGTGGAGAGAAATCTGATCTATTGTAACAGTTGTGGCAAATGATATCAATTTGATCTCCGTTGGTAAAGCGTTGAGAACCTAAATTCTAAGATACTTGGGACACCTAGTGTAATATTTCTTTCAATATTTTTATATAAAATATATGATAAAATATAAAAATATACAATGCACACGTATGTAATTATATACACAGCTATGTATTATATTATAATGTATATATGTATAATGAAATATATATTTTTCCGTGGGGGATACTATGGGGAAAGATAAAACAAAGTAGAAACGTATCGTTCTCGGTTGCACAAAGAATAAACGAGCGGACGGACCACAATGGCGATGCGTCGAGTCGTTCGTTACTCTCTCACGAGATGATAAAACTGCGAGAAACGAGAAGGACGAATGTATTCAAGTCGCTGCCGCGCGACACGCGTCGCCGGCTATTTTACCAAAAGTTTTCGTCTCTCTTCCATTTCGCCGGTGTCAAAAGGTGCGAACTTTGCCATTTTCACGATGTATTTATTCGACAAGTCATCGCACTCTTGTGTACCGCATTGTTTGGCATCTACAGAGAGGATGCGCTTAATTCTATAATGTGTGATTTGTGATCTAATCACTTGGTGTTTTTACACCGTCATTTTTATATATTTTTATTAACTATCAAATTTCTATTTTTGTCTGATGCTTTCATGTACATACACGGAGAGAATGTTTTCTTAAAATGTATCCTGTGAAAATTATGTAATCGTGGGACAACACGGCATTTCAAAGAATTTTATAAGAGTTTTTACATTTTACCATACATTTTACTAGTAATTGTACTTACAATTAGCATAGATTTTACTGGTAGAATGTATGGCAAAATTTTAAAAAACTCTCATAAAGGTCTTTAAAGTGCCACGTTGTCCCACGATTTTCAGCGTAAATTTTAAAAGAAAATTCTCTCCGTGTAGGTGCGTTTATAATTGATCGAAAATAATCAGAGCATAGTAATTTGTAGCGTAAGTTATTACAAGAGCAGTATACTAATATATTAATAAAAATGTGTCATAAATAATAATAACTCCGAGCGTCCTTTAAAATGTAGCAATAATATCGGGCAAGTTGCATTTTACGCGCGTGACAGCCGGGCGTGGTGTTTCCAAAATAATAATCCGATACTCGAAAATATATGGGACATTCAAGTCGCTCTTTCACCCGTCTAACAATGGAAGATGTACGAGTCTATATAGAAACGTATGAATGGGGCACGGGGAACCGGAGAAGTTTCTCATAAAGCCTGGAAGGACCATTGAGGGTTGAAACAAACGCCCGCGGAGGAAGTTGGTGCAAAAGTTGGCCGGCGGTGGTGCAGTGACACGAAACATAATGCGCAAGCTCGGAATAACGATCCCGCATGGGCGCAACAAAAAAGCGCAGGATTGAAGGAGAGCGAGAATATGAAATACTCGACCACCCCGAAAGCTGTCAGTGGAAAATGTATCGCGAAAGCGGGACGGCGGGCGCGCTCGACCTACTTCGTTAAACAATGCAATCTTATCCGCGCTGGGAAGTCTTGGTGAATCGAGTCTCCCTCGTTCCATGCAAATGTCTGTGCAAAATTACATTTTTATTCGTAGCTCGGCCACAGTAAGAACTCAGTGGGTTGCACTAATGAAATCTCTATGTATGCACAATATTATTGTATTCTATATATAATTATTGTTATTATTATTACACAATTGTTTTAAGACATGTACAATAATATATATATATCTAATAATTACATTAAATATAAAATAATAATATAATTATATTTGTACACCATCCAAATTCACATAATCGCGATACAAAAATTGCGTACGTATACGCATGGAAGTAAAAAAGCGGAGAATTTCACTTGCAGAAAGATATCAATTGTTTTTATCGAATCTTATTGTATAAGAGTGCTATCAATCACTCACTTAATACAGGTATACCCGAGTGATTTCCCATACTTGACGCGGACTATCGCGCATCACGATTATCTTTCTCTCCTTCCCGCTGGTGCATCGAGCCCTCCAATAATTTCGCACTTAGCTCGCGTTCGTAGCACAAAGACATCTCGCGCTCGCCCGCCGGCCATCTGCTCAATTCGAGCGCGTACATAAGCTTAATACGGGTTTGTAAATCAATTGCAATGGTAAAGGGCGGCGGGGCGGGGCGAGGGGGAGAGGACGAGAACAGGCGGGACAGAGGATTGCGTGTGGTCAGGTCGTAGGTGTCCGTACTTCCATGAGCTGCGAACTGCGCCGTGCGGTAAAGAATACTTGCCCACCCCGATATCCACTTCGTGCCACGCTAGTCACGGCTAGGGGGCTTTCACAAGGTGGTCAGATTAGAATGAACGCAATTCGAGAATCTTCTCTTCGACAGGTATATTGAAAAATACTGTGCGGCCACGCGGTAATTTGTGGCATCCCTTGGGGAAATATTTTAACTGAAAACATAGTGCAACTTTGCTGAAATGTAATTTGAAAATCTCTCTCGCAATTGACCCTGTTTCATTATCATCTCGTCAATATTTCAATAAGAATTTAGATACTATTTGCGTTAAAAAGTAACAGTTTTTAGTTAAACTCGATAAATTTTATATCTAATATTTCATAACATTTTAATTACTTTTCAACAATACTTAAATTTTCCCTACATTTCATAGTATTACGTTGAATTTTATAAGAAACATTATAATTTATTTGAAGATACATTCAGTAATTTTTTAACTTCACTTTTAGGAGGATATTGGAGTGATTCTGCACCTTCTGCACTTTGTGCATCTAGAACTGTCCATTCATGGAAACATTTGTGTAATACACAAATTATAAGGCTTATGCGTCGAGGTCGAAAGTGTTCCACTATTCGGACTACATCAGAGAACAGCATAGTATCATTGAAACTATGTTTAGAAGCCTAACAAGAAATCTATTCACTCAAGTATAATAAGTTATAGGTTAGGTAACCTATAACTTATTTGAATGAATAGATTTCTTGTTAGGTTTCTAAACTTAATTTAGTCCGATTAGTGGAACACTGTCGGTACCCAAAAGCCACATAATTTGTATATTATACAAATGTTTTCATGAATTGACAAGTTTTGGAGCAAAAGGTGCAAAACGTACAGAATCACTTTAGCATCCCCTTAACTTTTATTTCACTGTACGTCGATTTCATAATACTTCCAGTAAAATACTTCCATCGAGGGGACGTGACGTTTAGAATTATCTTTCATTCACAAACTTGAATGTAATTAAACTTATTCTCACATTACAATAAAGTACAGTATAGCACAACGTGCGATTTAATTGAATTACTAGCCAAGTCACCTGTAAGTTTTACTCGAAATTATTGAAGATTTCAAAGTTACCCCTCCCCCCTCAGGGGTTGGGGTGGGGGTCAATTTTAGTTCCAATGGATAGGCCCCTTCGAGACAAATAACTTTTACTCCGACCATTTTTTTTGATCGGATGCATAGTTTTCAAGATATTTCCATGTCCACATTTAAATTGACCACCCTGTATAATATCTGATTAAAGTATCAGTCAGATTAATTTTTAATATAGTATTTATACAACAATGTATGTAAACGAAATGTCAAAGACTGTTTACAAATCTTTTAGGAAAAATATATTTAAAAGTCTGGGACAATTTAGAATTCCTCAGAATATTTCAAATAAAGTATTCTGTGTGGGTTACGTTCCAAAATAATTTTAAGCATTTAATAGCATTTAATAAAGACATGTTATGTATAAGTATAATATATTACATTGCAAGGAGGTGTCACACAGAGCCATAGAATCATCGCCAGCCCGCCTGAACATCGGCAACATTGAATGTGGTTAAAACTTGGATGGGTGACCGCGACTTTACAGTTCTTCACACACACGGCTGTGAAAATATTGTTAGCTACTATGATCTATAAAATCCAGAATTTGTTTATACACTTTTTCTTCTTTATTATTAATATAAATATACACAAAGTATTATTGCATATACATATATCACATTGCTATGTTTATGTTGTTGTAATTTTACATTGTAATATTTCTGCAGGCGGACATTTTACCGTTACTGCAATCCTGCAGCAATGTTGCAGCAACATTATGCATCGTGTAGGTAACGTTGCAATCTTGCCGCAAAATGTTGCTACAATGTTGCTGCAATCTTGCTGTGCTGTATGGGATTGTACATTATTGAAAGAGCGAGTCTCGTAGCGTCACGATAGCTCTCGATTTTAAATTAAAATCGCCAATCGCGCGAGAAGATCATATTACAGTGATCCCGCTCGAGGTCGAGTTTCGTTTCCGCCGATGCAACATACCCGAGGCTCCCAGCGCCGCGCATCTCTCGCCTACGGACGCCCCGTAGATGCGAGCAGCGTGTTATTTGCCGAAAAAAGGATGATACGGATAGCGCGCACGGCGGAGATGATTGTCCGTAATTTGCGGTGGGGGCCGTGCACCACCGCGGTGTACACCGGAGCCGTGAATACAATCTATTATTACATCGCCTATGCAACGCGCGCGCCGTAACGTGCGCTAGTTTGTGGCGGTCGTGGGCTAACGTGGGTATTCGCAGGCGCATACGTGCGCGCCGTGGCCATTGTGAGACGCGCAACAATGTGCGCTTTTTGCGACAAGTCGCGAGAGTCAGACACGACCGGACTCCACTCCGGATAGCTGGTTATTTGCTAGTCAATTTGAGGCGTAATAATAAATAGGACGTGCCTTTGGGGAGGTAGGCACCAAGACGCACCGCGTACTAACTTTTCAGCGAGAAGAATAATAGCTTTGAACGAGGATTAGATCAGGACTCGAGCCACCCGTCTGCCGCGCGACTGCTCTTCCTACTAATTGCGAGTTATCCAGGTCCATGAAATAACGGGTGCGGACTAGACCAGGACTCGCACGTAGGACCCGCCGGGCAACTGTTTTTCCTACTGACAGCTGTCCAGGTCCCGACAACTGTCCACACCCGATATTCCTCTCGCTCGCCCATTCTATTTTACCAAATAAAGTTGCAATAATATGCTAGTAGCGCGATATCCACATTATCCACGGATTTTACGTAGACTCCGCTCAAGATGACCAGCATGGACGGTCGGGCCTAGTCTACGTGGCCGTCGTCTTTTTCCCATGGCCCTTTTCTCGCAAGCTACTCGCCCCTTGCTGCTCTTCTACCGACGCGACGGTGGGTCGCGCCTCTTCGATTCGTCGTGCTTCGTTGTAAGCAGCTCGCGAATCCACGCCCTGATCAACGAAGGCTCTTTGTCGCTGATCGATTACAGTGTACGTTGAAGAACAAGCGACTCAAGCTCTGGGGAGAGCTAAATGCTATCGGCCGCGATCGCAAGTACTGAAAAGCTTTCGAGAGGACACGCGCGGACCGGTTCGGATTTGTCGTTCGTCAAGCTGCGCGCGAGCGTTACTTTCTCGGTTATCCGATTCTTTAAACCGCTCAGAGTCTCGGTTGCATCACCTCGGTAGAATTGCCGAGGCCGTTTCGACGATTCCGGTCGGCTTACCCGCTTTCCCGTGATGCCCGCTAATTTACAGCGGCAAGTCTTACGAAGTCATTACGAGTTAATTTTAAGGGAACCCGCGTGGTGTAATGCACTGTCTTACGGCGCACTAAAACTGATAGCACGACTCATATGCATACACCGCATCCTACGTTCTAGGGTTGCATCGTGGCGCAAGCGAGATCCCCGAGAATAATTTGCGAAGGTGCATCGGCATCAAGGTCCTGGTTGATTCATAGCAGTTTCCTGCGGTTTCATCGCTCGCTCGGCAATAATAATCCGCGTGTCTCTCTGTACACGGCAAACCGGTCTGCAGGCCGTAGGGCAAGTCAGATTTTACACTAGAAACCCACTCGCCGATTCGCTCAATTCGATTTCATTTGTCGAGCTCTGTAATTGTCATGAAATTATTTCGAATTTTGTTAGGTCCAACTTGGCTCAACATTAATGCATTAATAAAAAGAAATTGTACCAATAAACTGTTGGATTACGTAGAGAAGAGAGAGGAAGGCACGTCTTCTTAAATTCTCGATTGTGCGGGACAAAGTTTACTTCTGTGTACTGTGTATGTCGATTTTCAAACGACTGAATGTACCTATCGAATGTGGATTTTAGCAAAGCGTGTTTAAAGAAGAAAGTTATCAAAAATGTGGAATAAAGTATCGACTCACTCAAGTTCCGCAATTGCATCGACTTATTCGAGTGGACGGAATACATTGTTCTTTAAATAGTCCCCGCTTATTACTTCGCACTCGTCGCACTTCACTTTCGGACGCGATAAGCTTTTAATTCGAAATCCCATTTCTCATTCTAGTTAAATGCAGAATGCAGAGAATTTTATAACACAGATGTTAAGATTCATATACATAGAGAAAAATCAGTAGAGAGGAATAAGTTGAAGTACGTCTTTAACTTATCAACCCTCCTTACTTTAGTCCATGTTCGACCGACATCCTCCGGCATTGAAAGACGCGCGTAAACGCTGTTAAAGTGAGTGCATTGTCTCTCTCTTTCTCTCTCTCTCTTCCTGGACTGGTCCTGAATATTCTGAGAGAGCGAACGAGAGATATGTACGCACGCTCGCATAAGCGAAAGCATTACAACGAGTGGATTATGCGAGACAGATGGACACGACGCGCAGGTGTGCCGGCGGGAATTCGAATGAAGCCGCGCGCCACGTTGTCAATCCTATTTTCCTCGTGGTCAAATATGGCGCGAGTCTTTTTAGATCTCGAAGGGCATTAATTTCCGATGAGCATCTTGGTTTTCAGCAATACGAGGAGATTGATAGTGGACAGTGTTTACCCCTTGGGAAAATATACCTTAGAAAACCTTAAAATTTCACTTTAGAAAAATAAGAAATATAAAAAGTAAATTTGGACACTTTAAACTTTCGTTTAAGGTAAACTTAAAACTTACCTGAAGAATTTAAAAGAAATCTTGAAGAATTGTGAAAAGTATATGATATAATTTATAATACCGCGTGCGATTTTTTTTCTTACGAGAAAGTGCTATGCCGCGCGGCCCTCTAGCGAGAACTTTGACAGGCTTGGCTATCTAAAAATTACATTAAGTGTCCGAAATTAGTCTAAAATTTCGTAAGTAAACTCTTAGATTTGTGTGAAAGATTACTTTTAAAAACTTTAATTTCACGTAAAGTAAATTTTTCCAAGGGACTGCACGAATCTCCAAGGGACGTATTTAGGACGTTCTTAGGACGCACACTCAGAAAAAAGATTTAGTTAGATTAAACAAATGCGATACGTTGAAATCATACTTCTTTGAGTCTACTAAATTTTTATTTACTTGTACTAAACACTTGCTAGATTTGGAAATAGATGTGAATTCTCTCAGAAACTTTAGTCTCGAGCAAATGAAATTTTGGTTAAGATAAACATTTCTTTGAAATTAAATATAAGTCTAGTAAGGTTAAAATAAAAATAAACTTTTATCTGGATGTAGGACGTTTTCAGGACGTTCTAAAGATGTCCCTTGGAGATTTGTGCTGCATGGGTGAACAGCATGTTTGACCTAAATTAGTGATTCAATTGACACGTTTGCATAATTGCTAATTTTATACGAGTCTCCCTAAAAAAAATTTACATAATAAAGAGCAGAAGTTTTTTTATGCACCAAGGCCAGGCAGTAAATCTTCAAACGTTACGTAATGTTACGTGGAAATTTTCAATGCGCGACGTCTTCAAAGCGACCGGGGACGATTGTCCGACCGGCTCACAATCCGGAGGCCCCGTTCGTTGCCGCACTCACGTGCGTGCACACGTGTAAATCGCTCGGCTCACGTACCACACGTTTATTTCAAGCGTTCAGTAACTACAGAACCGCATACTCCGAGCGCGAGTTTTACGCCGCGCGTCAATCTTAATGAATTCGCGGAAATGACGCTCGCGCGGCGGATTCTTCGTTACGTCGTTAAAGAGGCACTCGAAATGAATCCTTCGAGAGGTTGTAATGGATCCAACGGGACGTTCCTGGAAAGCATGGAAAGCAGCGAACGAGTCTTGAGATTGGAGAGGCCCTTCCCGGAGGAGGTCAGTCCCACAGGCATGACCCTTTATCGTTGCGTTTCTTCGCTCAATCCTATTGCGCGCATCACATAATTCTAACTGCAGCACTTAATGGAATGCTCGAGTAATTCTTTACTTTTTGCACCTTTCGCTCCTAGAACTGTCAATTCGTGAAAATATTTGTGTAATACAAATTTGTGTAACAAATTATGTAGCTTTTGTGTACAAACCGACAGCGTCCCCCTATACGGACTAAATGAGAGAATAGCATGGTATCATTGAAATTAAGTTTAGAAGCCTAACAAGAAATCTATTCACTTAAATAAGTTATAAGTTACCTAACCTATAACCTTTTTAAGTGAATAGATTTCCTCATAGGCTTCTAAACTTAATTTTAATGACACCACATTGTTCTCTCATTTAATCCGAATAGTGGAACACTTTTGATCTGTACGTACAAGCCTTATAATTTGTGTATTACAAAAATGTTTTTATGAATTGATTGAAGTTCTAGATGCAAGAAGTGCAAAACGTGCAGAATCACGCCAGCATTTCCTTAAGGAAAATGCTCCATTCTGCAAATATCAAGTGCAAGGCGCGAACAAAATCTTTACATTCGCAAACCGCGTTGTTTATAAAATACATACACCATTGGAAAATTTATATTTTTTTATTAAAAAATATGTCGGTTAAAATGTTAACATTTTTGTGTTAAGCGTTTAACACAGTTACGTGATATTTTAACGTATTGTTGTTGTATTAATTGAACCGCTAAAGTGTTAAATTATTAAAACAACTGAAAACAGTGTAAAAATAACACAATGCGCACTTATTTTTATTTTTACACAATAAATATATTTTCTGTATCATCAGTGACAAGATTTATCTGTTAAAATTTAAAGAATTACAAATATTTGAGTTATTACATCTGTAAAATAACTTTTTAGTTAATAATATAATTGACAATATGTTAATGTAACCCCAAATTTATTTCACGTTACGTTGAATTTTGCATTTATTTTGCATTAAAATGCACATAATAGTATTAGTGTTACCTTTTAACACATATCCATATCACGTTAATTTATTACAAAATTTTACGTGGGACGTTTGAAACATGTGACATCTGCAAAATTTAACATAAATTTTTCAACTGTATAATTACGTGAAGATAAATGAAAATATACGAAACTCGGGGATTGTTGCGAAATAAGATAAATTGGAATTAAAAGTAGCTCAAAATAAACAAAAATGTAATAATCCTAAGACAAATACCACCTCAATATAAAATAAGTTGAGTGAATCTTATTTTCGCCAGTGATAATTCAAAGAGGGAATATCTTTCAAAAAGTCGACCAAACTGGCGAGAAAGTGATCTTTATTCAGTTGACAACGTTTTGACCTGAATAAAGATCACTTTCTTGCCAATTTGGTCGACTTTTTGAATAATATTCCCTCTTTCAATATAAAATCTTCATTACTTAAAACTGTAGCTAAATAGATTATTATCAAGACTGTCTATCTATGATTTGCATAAATATGTAAGGATAACGAAAATCTCTCTAAAGCAAATGTGCCTAGTTAAACATTAGTAAATAATAAACAGTAACGACTTGAAGGTTCACCGCGCAAAAGAGCAACCGGAACTTTCGGAAAGAATGAGGCGCGGAAGCTGGCGATCGCGGTCGACGATGGCGACGAGGAGAGTGAAAGAAAGTGAAAAAGCCGGCGCGCGGTTATGCAGGACCATCGGACCGGGAATGAGGATAGGAGATCGAGGCGCTGCCCGGGTGACCTCGGCCGCGGTGCAGCTACGGTGCGGTGCAGCAGGTACGCGGGAGCCGCAACCGGATCGGTCCACCCATCCGGCCCAGCACGATCGCGTAGGTGCTGCATCGACCGGGTGACACGCGGTTTGCGTGTTTTCGCGTCTGACGAAAAAATACGCGCGGCTCGTGTGCAGCCTCGCACGCGAGAATCCGATGGAAAAAGCGAAAATGCAAGCGTCGGAAATCCAAGCGACGTTTACATTCCGTAAACATTGCCCCCTCGGGACTTTGAAAATTACTCCTGAAAGTATATGCTCGAAATTAGTCACGTACAGCGACCCTGAGTCTAATAATAAGATAAACTTACATGGAAAGAATTTTCTCTTAAAATTTATCCTGAAAATTATTTTGCTAATAAAATTGGACAATTTTAACGTTTTACTGGTAAAAAGTGTGGTAAAATTAAAAAAACACTCTCATAAAGTTCTTCAAAATGCCATGTTTTCCCATGTTTTCACGATTTTCAGGGTAAATTCTAAAAGAAAATCCTCTCCGTGTACGGCGGATTGTTTGTGATCTATAGGCACTCGATAAAACGTAATAACTCCATTTTTCGCATCTGCCTGTCCTTAAGAAAAAATGCAGTCAAAACTGATAAAAAAAACTGGTCACTAACTGATGGATAACTAATCATTGTAACTGATGACAGCACAACCAGTATATTGAAACAATTTTACCAGTTACTGATACAAAAACTGGCCATTTGTTCAATTTTATATTCATCAGTAATTGAAAAAACTTCCAGTTCTAGTTGAGCCATCAGTTGAGTCACCAGTTGTAGCTGATCAGTTATTCAATCAGTTAGTGTCCAGTTGTCAGTCCAGTTCCCTTTCACCAGTTCTGATAAATTTTTTTATAACAATGTATATACATATATATTACACAAGTATTTGATTACTATTGTTGTTTGTGCAACAGTAATGTGAAACTATTACAATTAATTATTGACTGTCACAAACTTACTAATTAAGAAAAAGAACTGATTAACAGCATCAGTAATTGATGATATTGAATCAGTAACTTGTCGCGTTCTCAGTGACTGAGATTACAAGAGTCAGTTACTGGTAATGTTCCTCAGTTAACGTCCAGTTTTAATAATCAGTTTCTACATCACTCTGCAAAACTAGTTACATAGTGATTGTTACCGTCGGTAACTAAATACAGATCAATACTTAGTTACTGATCAGCACTTAGTTACTGATGATAACAATCATTGTCTAATCAGTTTTTCAGAGTGATATAGAAACTGATCATTAAAGCTGGACGTTAACTGAAAAACGTTACCAGTAGCTGACTCTCGTAATCAGTCACTGATAGAACGCCACAAGTTACCGATTCAACATTATCAGTTACTGATGCTGCTAATCAGTTCTTTTTCTTAAGGGTGGTTAAAAATACAGAGTGTATACGAGGTCCTTAATAAGCGCTACCCGAAATTAAACAGCGAACTTTATATTAAATATACTTAAATCCCGGAATATCATTATAACTTTAATATCATTAAATTGATAAATTTGTAGACATTATTTAACACTATCCAATATGTAAATAAATTATGTAAGAATCCATAATACGTTGTTGGATAATTTATTTTAATGTTATTTACTACTCAAATTTTTATACTCTATTATTAATGTATCATATAATAATTTAACATATTAATATAAATAGATAAATTAAATTTAGAAATCACTTTTGACATCGTTACCTATAAATGTGTCAATAATTAACCTTGTATTTCTGGGGCTTCGTTTTGCAAAATTTACAACACATTGTAAAACACGTATAGTTGTAGTACGTCGCATTAATTTGAGGAGAATTAGCGTTTTATAGTAAAGGTCTCTCGTCGCATAGTCGTCGAGTCTTAGAAATTAAAGAATAATCTGCCGCGCACTTTACAAGTGCCGAGCACTTGCGGCACAGCAGGTACACAGCTGCGACCTGCTCCACATGCTCGTCATAAACCACGCGTAGGTGTAAACGCGGGGCAGGCTGTATCACCTCGTAACCAAGTGACACGTACGTGTGATGCATTGTACACGCTCCGCTTAATGAAGCGAATTGGTCTGACCCGGACTAGTGCCTATCGCGGCAATAATTTCACAAAATAAGACCACTGACCAGTAAGGCACGTGCAACGCTTAGAGAATGCCCTTAGAGAAGAGCTGCATTTATCACCTCGATTAGGTTTTCCGCTAACCATCTTCGTGTCAAGTCGAAGCTCTTCGTTCCAACAAATCACTTGGCATCTCAGACTAATTGAGATGCGAATCGGGCAAAATATTCAAAGCTCAAATAAGTATTTTTATATTCTTCACGGCAATAATCTAAACGTAATTAAAAGTCCTTAAGATCCCATAAGCGTAAATGCAATGCATCGTTTCAAATGCCAAACACTCAATTTTGTGCTAATACATTAATTGACACACCAAAATAATGTTATACCTTCCACGATTCTTGCGAGGAGGAATGCAACGATCCTCATCAATGACCCGGTCGCAGCTTCTACATCGTATTTTTCTTTCGCGAAATGAGTGTCGGCAATGCCGGAGCAGTAGTCCGGGTCAGTCCAATTGTTTCATTAAGTAAAGTGTACATAATACATATACATACACGTACGCACGCACACAGAAGCCGAGCGACGCACGGTTGTGGACCGGTTCACTCGCCTCTCACACCTACGTCACGTCTCGATATCTCGGTTATCGAGCGTCCGAGCTCTCCATGAGAATATGGGACAGGCCGCAGTTGCGTACCTGCAGCCCCGAAGCTCTGCAACTCTGAGGTCATCCGGGCACGATTCTCGCTCCGTTTCGAGCACTATCGACCAATTAAAAACCGACTCTCGAGCCAAGCGGCCAAAAATAGTCGGGCGGATAAATTAATCCCGTAAATTTCATTCTGTTGTCGTGGCAAGTACAATGAAGGGCTAATTTATGCCCGAGAGTGGAATCAAATTAGTCTTTTTCTAACATAAAAATTTATTCGGGTTAATATATTATAGTCGCTAATGTAGTCGGAGAACTTTGCCGATTTATACGTTTCAATCATTAAGTTCGATTGGATTAACGATGATTTTTAATTAACCCTTTAATTAACCTCAACTTCTTTACTATTTGGCCATTTAATTTCTAGTTAACGCATTCAGGTCGGGTTTTTTTGCATTTTTGGGGTATCTTAGCAAAAAAAGATTTAAAAGTTGAGTAGTCTTTAGTATTTATTGTAAAAGTTTAATAAGTAAACAAATATGAAAAAATAGCAATTTTTTCGGAAAATTCATTATTGACCAGGTTTTTTAAGATTATTTCTTGAAAACTTTGTACAAAGGGGTTTTCGGGGTCGCTCATTACGAATCTGATGTCAGATTTTCAAAATTCAAAATGGCCGACCCAAAATGGCGGATACAAAGTACGTGAATTTTTTAAGTTTTAAAGTTTTTCAGCATTTTCGTTTGATTACGGTATTTAAGGACTCATCATGTCCGCGGGTAGTGCCAAGAATGAGTAATTCTAAGAAATAATCAAATTTCAATTTTGCATCCGTCATTTCGCACATGCTATTTTTTATATTCTATAAGAATCTTCAACTGGAGTTTAGATTCCACGGGTCCTTATAATATCTAGATAATGTTTCTTAGCATAGTTGAATTACAGTTGAATAATGTAATTCTTTTAAGTTTTGAATTCCGCCATCTTGAATCCATCATTTTGAATTATGAAAATCTGATAACGGATTCGTAATCAGCGGCGCCAAAAACCCTTGTATACAAATTGTTTCACAAAAAATGGTTCGATAGAAAAATGTATGCACCAAGAGGTTAATGAGATAAATGTGTCTAGGTTGTTATCAGACCATTCGATTCTAACGTGAAAGATTGAAATGGAGCTCCGTAGTTCTCTTCGCTGGACCGTGGTGTCTCAGTATCCTAGTTTCACTTTCCGAGATATTATCGACGCACTATGAAATAGGATTTCCTACGTGTTCCCGTTTAAATCTCCCTGCGCTCTCGTCGATATCGATATGTCCTAGTTTGACACGACGGAAAATCACTAATCCCTTAGAACACGCGTAATCCTAAATCAATCCCTTATAAGATGTATCGTGCAGGGTATGATTAAAACTTTGTCTCTCACACACACACAAAGCAATGTTAAAGCTAACAGGCGAAAATAATATAGAATACTAAGAAATTGTAGAAACTAGAAGAAAAGTTAAGAAAGATGCAAAAGAGTGCGGAAGACACGACAATCTAGAGATACTGTCGTCATCAAAATCATCGGAGACAGACGGAGAATTAAATATGAGAGTTTCCACCGAGAATCGCTCAGCGAATCCTGAAGAACCCTACATCCACGGCGACGATGTACTCGACGCCGCATGTGCTCGATGCGGCGCATCGGCGTCGCTTAGCGCATCGCAACGACAGCCGGCGGTGTCGAAGGAGACGAGGGGGAGCGCCGGAAAGAAGGGAGGAAAAGAGAAATTAAAAGGAGACTCGCTACGTGTGAATTTCTCGGCGTGCATAGTTCAAAGATAGAGCGTCGCGCACGAGGTGGTGGTGCACGAGCGACCGCTGCATGTGCATCGGGCTGCATACACACATACACACGCGCACACTCGCCCCTCTCTCCCCCTCCCCCTCCTTCACGCCATTGAGACCTGACCTACTTCGTGAACGCACACGGTTCGCCGACACCGACGCGCTTCACCCGAGCAAGATCACCGACCGAGATGCGGCCGATCGACGTGTGGGTGCAGCGCCGAGCGCAAGCGCCGCGGCCGCCACCACCGCGGCCGGGGGTGAGCGCCTCGCGAGGCGCGATGCACCAGTTTTCGGTGCACCCGTGCTGGTACCTCGGACGATCTGGAGCACATCGGCCTGAATATCCGCTGTCCGTGGAGGGCTCGGCGCGGATTTCGGACGAGACAACGTGCAACTTTGCGCCGCCCCATGGCTTAATCCCTTCGGCACCGAGTCATTTCTTATATTACTTTATATACTCGTTGCGCATTTTGAACTGTTAAATAATAAAAGCGTAGAAATCTCTTTAAGTTGCCAGTAATAGATAACAATAATCAAGCTTTTTAGTCGACATTAACTCTTGTCGAATTAGTGAGACGCCCGCCTAGAGAGTAGACAAGTCCAGGTTCGAACCCTGGCTGAGGTAATATTTGTCGCAATAAATTTTCTGTATTAAAACACTGGCCGGTTAATGTCGACTAAAAAGCTTGATTATCGTTAAATAATATATTAATAATCTAATATTTTAAAAAATAATAAATAACATAGAAATAAACAGTCTATGGATATATTATATATTCTTAAATCATTTATTTGAATAGTAGACAGTATTAAAAAATATCTACAAATTTAACGATATAGTAATATTAGAGTTAATATTTTGCGCACCCTTTACACATTGCTTTTAACGGGCGAGAACGACGAGAAAGATAAGCGCTGGCAAAATGCTTTACTCGAAGCTAGAGTCCGACCGAAACCACCTTTTTTAGTTTCGGCCGAAACCGAAAACGATTATTCGGTTTTCTCTCAATTTCGACCAAAACCGAAACCAAAACCGAAATTTTTTTGATAGTCTTATAAAAGAGATATAATTTTGAAAATTAGTAGAAAATGTACATTTTTAAAGTAACATACTTAAACAAAACTTAAAGTTTTATTACATATTTTATCAAAATATAAGAGTATTTTACTCGAGTTACAATATAAAATAAAATATGAAGAAACATTATAAAATAAGAGATCAACTTCAAGAGAATCGGATATTACTATTTGACACTATTAGCAACCGATGAGCGTTTGAGAGGTTACGTTCGATGTTATGCATTTCAGGCACTAAACATTTGAAGGAGAGTAAAAGAGCGGGTAAAGAAGGAAGAAATCGCGCCGGCGCAATTGGCGTTGACCAACGCGACGTGTTGCGACCACGGTCTTACATACAGGTCTTGCAACTCATATGGTGGGGGTAGGTCGAATTTTTAAGCCAAAAATCGTTCGTCTCTTGGCCACGAGGGTCGCTACGATACATTGGTAAGCGGTAGTAGGACAGAGACACAGATATAGAAATCACGGTTTCTATATCTATGTCTCTGTCCTACTACCGCTTACCAATGTATCGTAGCGACCCTCGTGGCCAAGAGACGAACGATTTTTGGCTTAAAAATTCGACCTACCCCCACCATCAAAATTTGGCTGAGTTGAAGGACCTGTATGTAAGACCGTGGTTGCGACTTCTAGTTTCTGGTTTCGGCTTACGTCAACCGAAATTTTCTCTCTATTTCGGCCGAAACCGAAATCAAGCCGAAATCTTGATTTTAGGCCGAAAATGGCCGAAACCGAAACCGAAACCGAAATTTCGGTCGGACTCTACTCGAAGCACACTCAATTCTGGATCAAGCCTGATCGAGAGTATTTTTACTTCTCGAAATGTTAGTCACTTGACAATGTTCACAAATTCGGCAATTAAAAAAAAAGCTAAATTTGCGAATTTGTATTCTGGCAGAACATAATATCACGTAATAAGTAAGTGGATTGATATTAGCGTACTACGGAGACCAAAATTTGAGTTGGAAACAATCCAAAACGACGCGCGAAGGAGCATATTTTCATATCGCGTCACAAATCCGTAGTAATACGAATTGCAAACGCGTCCTAGATCTCGAATAAGATATTTATCGGCTTTATTCCGAGCATTCCAAGACGGCAAAGAGAAGTAAAAGCTTAAAACGAGCGATCGCCGACGAATTGCAAAGGAGAGAAAAACGAGCTGCGTTCCCAGACAATATAAAATTCGGAGACGTATATTGACCGATAAAGAAAACGTTTCTCCTGTAGAGCAGCGCCATTATTTTCGAGAAACGCTTGCGCGACTCTTCTTTTTTTTTACCTCCAAGTCCAATCTAAGTAACTGAAGACGCGTGCTTCACCGCCGCACGATCCTTTCACCGATAAAATATTTAAACACTTTGTCGCTTAATAGTTTAAAACCAAAAAAGAGAAATCGAGAGGGAAAGTGGGAGGATATATAGCGACTGGCGAGTCGCTCGTCAAGCTCGTTGGATTATACGGTCCGTCAATCGCCGTTGTCGCGCACAAAATTTCGGCAGCAACGATCCACTCGAGGAATTCGAGATGCGTTACAAGGAGGTCACCGTTCACTGTTAATGCACCCGGTCGCAATTCCAAGCCGAGAAGAGCGCACTCGACGTATCCTTGCGCTAAATGTAGAAATCTTGACGCGCACCGTGGAAATAAATTTTCGTAATGCTTATCGTACAACGTATTACTTTTGCAAAGTTTCCGAGTTGGAAGAGAAAAGAAACAAAACGCGGAGCACGAAACGGAAAAGGGTGTGGTGAATCCACGGAGAGACCTTCCGATTGTCAATTATAAAACGGCGCGATTCCGAAGTTAAGGTAAAATTATATGTTATTGCATCTCTTCGCTCGTTATCTCCCTTCTCGATTAAGATTATACCGCGGGACATATTGAGCGCCGGTCGAGAGTAAAGCTTTTTTTTTAAATCATTATACAAGAAATCTTAAAACGTTGATCACTCCGCCGAGGCAGCCGTTCTTTTCCATATCATACACATATAAACGCTTTTCCGCTCGGCGACATTTTCTTCGAGCAATTTCGAGAAGCGACGACGCTCGCGAGTGCACGCGGATTAATGCAATTATTTTTATCGTACGCCGACCTTCCATCCTTGGAAGTCGTTAAATGCGACGAAGTCGCACTCGATCTGGTCGAGAATACTTGAGCAAGTCGGTCTGGAATCGAGTGCCGCGTCTGGTCATCCAACTTACTCGAGACTCGAGGGTTTACATTGCGCGAGGTGTCCGCGACACGTTATTGGCCGTAATATCATCGCAGACGATACAAGCGCATAATCGCCGCGTGCACGCATGCAAGGTGACGTGACACAATGCGTCTTTTCGCGGCGACTATCAAGATATATCGAAAACGGGCGCAAGTGCCTCTCAGCTGCATCGCATCTGACATGACGCGAGTACGACTCGTCGCGAGCGAAGTTCCTCGGATGATGCAAAAATCAGACGTTCATCGCGCGGATGCACGTTCGACGCGACACATACAAGGTGACATGACACAATGCGTCTTTTTGCGGCGACTATCAAGATATATCGAAAACGGGCGCAAGTGCCTCTCAGCTGCATCGCGTCTGACGCGACGCGAGTGCGATTTGTTGCGAAAGGCATTCCTCGGATGATGCATCCGCGCCGATGCACGTCCGACGCGACGCGAGTGCGATTCACCGCGAGCGGAGTTCTTCGGATGATGCAAAAGTTGAACGTTTATCGCGTGAATGCACGTCTGACGCGACGCGAGTGCGACTCGTCGCGAGCGGAGTTTCTCGGATGATGCAAAAGTCAGACGTTCATCGCGCGGATGCACGTCCGATGCGACACATGCAAGGTGACACGACACAATGCGTTTTTTTTGCGGCGACTATCAAGATATATCGAAAACGGACGCAAGTGCCTCTCAGCTGCATCGCGTCTGACGCGACGCAAGTGCGATTTGTTGCGAAAGGCAATCCTCGGATGATGCAAAAGTCGGACGTGCATCCGCGCCGATGCACGTCCAACACGACGCGAGTGCGACTCACCGCGAGCGGAGTCCCTCGGATAGTGCAAAAATCGGACGTTCATCGCCCGAATGCACGTTCGATGCGACGCGAGTGCGATTCACCGCGAGCGGAGTGCTTCGGATGATGCAAAAGTTGAACGTTTATCGCGCGAATGCACGTCCGACGCGACGCGAGTGCGATTCACTGCGAGCGGAGCTCCTCGGTTGTCGCAAGAGTCAAACATGCATCGCAACGCGTTATTAGCCGTGAACACGAAGCGCTCGATGCCAGACTTAGTCGTCGACGACAAAAGCGACCTATTTGCAAGGGGATAGAGAATGGGCGAGATAAACGGGATGAAGTAACGAATAAACAGATTAATTACTATACGATGTTACGCGCGCTTGTAGGTCGCACGTATTTTGCAGTGCTAATGCAATGCTCTCGTTAACGCAGCTGGATCAATATTGAAAGTAATGAATCAGGGATAAACGGAGCTCTCGGCAAGGTTAAAAGGCTTTATCAGCGCTGATAAAGCTGAGGTATTTATAGGTGGATTAACCTATTGCGACCGAGATAAGAAATCAAATCAACATTTCGTAGACGTAAATACAATAATGAGGAGATCTTGCGAGCATAAGGTTCAAATAACAAAATAAGATACGCCTCGTGCGCGCTTGAATACAACGATACAGTCGAATCATTTTAGCCAGCTCATTAATCGAATTTTACGAGTAAACTTGTCACTGGCCTTCCGATGACCGCCGGTCCAGAGTAATATGTATACTATACAGGGTGTCGGATTCGATTTGGACCACTCCAAAGATTATAGTAGATTGGGTCAAACTGAGAAGAAAAGTTATATACCATTTTACAAAATCCGTAATTATTATCGCGTAATTAAGAAAAACGTCTGAGCCAATAAGTGCACGGAGGAGCTGAAGGCCGGACTCGGCAGACATGCAAAATGGTGTATTATTCTCCTACCACCAGAAAAACTTTTTCGGCGCGGTGTCATATGTCGCGCGTTCGCTCGCTGCGCGCCGTTCGCCCGCTCACCGCTCCCCGCTCGTCGCCTCTCTCATCGACCGATGCGTGACTCCACCTCTCGCTATCGGATCTTGAGAGATGTCAACAAATACACCATTTTGCATGTCTGCCGAGTCCGGCCTTCCGCTCC
>NW_011967066.1:87341-103217 GCF_000949405.1 Vollenhovia emeryi
ATTCTCCTACCACCAGAAAAACTTTTTCGGCGCGGTGTCATATGTCGCGCGTTCGCTCGCTGCGCGCCGTTCGCCCGCTCACCGCTCCCCGCTCGTCGCCTCTCTCATCGACCGATGCGTGACTCCACCTCTCGCTATCGGATCTTGAGAGATGTCAACAAATACACCATTTTGCATGTCTGCCGAGTCCGGCCTTCCGCTCCTCCGTGCACTTATTGGCTCAGACGTTTTTCTTAAGTACGCGATAATAATTACGGATTTTGTAAAATGGTATATAACTTTTCTTCTCAGTTTGACCCAATCTACTATAATCTTTGGAGTGGTCCAAATCGAATCCGACACCCTGTATATTATAATCAGAAGTGCATCTTCAGAGAGGCGGGCCGTGCAATGACTGCTGGGCGAGAAAGATGTCGGGCTTGTTTTCGAAAAATATCGCACACAATGTTCCACGAACGTCATTAGAATATTAAGTATAATATTCTGCTGAGACACACATACCCGCGCGCGCGCGTATGGTATCATATGTGATTTTTCCAAGAATAAGGCTCCTAGATTCAAACCAGAGTTGGGATTACGTACACCGATTGAATTCGAATTCGAAAAGGAATACGCCATATCTGACGCCATACTTCGCACATGACTAATCAATGATTTATGCTTATTTGTTTTATGACAAATAAGCATTAGTTATAAAAAAACTGTAGAACAGTAACGCATCGAAAGTCGACTGATCGAATTCGATCGTACACATAATCCCAATCCTGGGACTTTTCCCAGTTTGCCGGGCGGTGAAATCTCGCCGAGAACCCGCGGTCAGTTCAAACAGAGTTTATGCGCGACCTCCGTCAGCGGATCCGCAAATAATCCTCGGCTCTATAAATTCACCTTGAAGCGAATGGCCGGCCTTCTGCGCGCTCTCGCTTCCATGAGCGAGCGCGTTGGAAGTGCATCGGGTCATTTGCGTATTCTTAGCGGCGCTTATTGATTTTCAAATAATTTGGACGCGACTACGAGTGCCGAAGGTGATGCATCCTCGACCACCTATAATTCAGGCGTATCACGTACGCGAGATAACACTGGAGTCGCGTACCTTTCCGTCCCACTTATAAAACACGCGTATGCTTATGCATTATTTTTTACATACAATGCAAGGCCAGGGATCGACGCGGAGAATAACGCGGAACTTTACTTCTCGTGGGCAACGACGTTCTAAAAGTACGTGATTAAGGGGATGCTAGAGTGACTCTGCACATTTGCACCTTTTGCTCCTAAAACTGTCAATTCATGAAAACATTTGTGTAATATACAATTTATGTAGCTTTTGTGTACAAACCGACAGCGTCCCACTATTCGGATTAAATGAGAGAACAGCATAGTATCATTAAAATTAAGTTTAGAAGCCCACCAAGAAATCTATTCCTCAAATAAGTTATAGGTTAGGTGACCTTTAACGTATTTGAGGAATAGATTTCTTGTTGGACTTCTAAACTTAATTTCAATGATACCATGCCGTTCTCTGATTTAGTTTGAATAGTGGAACACTTTCAATCAGTACGCATAAGCCTTATAATTTGTGTTACAAAGTTATAGGTTAGGTGACCTTAAACTTATTTGAGGAACAGATTTCTTGTTAGGCTTCCAAACTTAATTTCAATGATACCATGCTGTTCTCTGATTTAGTTCAAATAGTGGAACACTTTCGATCTGCACGCATAAGCCTTATAATTTGTGTGTTACACAAATGTTTTCATGAATTGACAATTCCAGATGCAAAAGTGCAAAAGGTGCAGAATAATTCCGGCATCCCCTGAAAGAGTCAAATTACGGGGAAACGACTTTCCCATGCCGAAGAGTAATCGGGAATCAGTCTATTACAATTAGACGAAAATACAACTGAAGACTTTTAGCGCTAGAAAAGTACTCGATACGTAAACTTTGTAAATTAGAAGTGAGGAGATCGGGTTTTCTTTTTCTCTCGAAGTGAGGAAAATCTGTACGATTCGAATTGCCGATGGAAGGAAAGGAGTTCAAAGTTCGTTGAAATAATTGTGATGCTTACAGAAATACGTCGGTTATCGAGCCGAGCTCGGTACGGGGGCGCGATGAAACCCGAGCGATTCCGGACGGCAGGTATTCTCTCGGTGCACGTGCATTTGCACATGCAAGCACGGCGCCGCTCGCGGTTTGCAGCTTGCAGCGGAATCGCTCGAACTGGGTCAACGAGACACTATCGCTCCTGACGCACGTACAGACACACGCTCGCCGTTGCAAGCGCACCGTTTACACGCAGGTGCCCTATATACGCAACGCGAGTGTCGCCTCTGAATTTCTGTTCCCTCCGCCGACAAGCGCCGGACGTATTGACATTTTACCAAGGCAAGCCGCAAGCCTCCTCTGCCCCCCGGCACGGGGATATCCGGCTATTTTTGCGGCCGGTCTAATTCGGTTATCTTGCATTCGGCGGCGTCGCGAAGCCGCGCGAGTGCAAGCGGGATGCACGCTTATCGATCCTATCTGTTGTCCTGACACTTTTATCGCGGGCATACGCGTGTAATATTATCAGGTTCAAATAAAACGTTTTCATATTTCACTGTTTGTTGGTGACCACGGTACACTTGTATTCCTCGCGAGGTCAGCGCGCGCCGCAAAATTTGGGAGTAAAACATTTATAGTTAGGAATGCGATGCGAAGATTCGCTGAAATAGGTGTGCCAAATAATGTAGCAGATCGAATGACGATTTGGTCAAAACGAATCGCGAGCGTCAGTTATTAAAGAGAAATATACATATGTTGTTTCGTAATTCTTCAAATATAGTAATATGTCCTACTTTTTCCTCCCTTAACTGACGCAGTGCGACTATGACTATTTATAAAGAAGATAAAATTATTTTTTAGAAACAAAATTGAGAATAATTAAAATAACGGTAATTATTTTACTGATTTAAAGGGTATAAGAAAAAAAACGTGACAATCTGTCAAGTCGCTGCATGTCAATTAAGAGTTGATGTAATCGATTTTGATAATAGAGAGTTTTCTGTTTCCAAGAATAAACTATTGCTTGTGTGTGTTATAAAACATATAAATGTTTGCGAACATTATTGAACCTAGGGATGATGTAATTTGGTACATAAATAAACAACGTTAGACTGTTTATTGCCGCAAATATTACCACATGCCTCAGTGGTCGAATTGGTGAGAGGCCCGCCTAGAGAGTAGGAAGTAGGAAGGTCCAGGTTCAAATCCTGGATGAAGTAATATTGTTCGCAATAAATTTAAAAATAATTACACAGGTTTACAAATATCGGTCAACTTTTGGACCCGAGAAGAGAAGAGTGTTTTTTCACGTATTTTTGCGCGCCGAATTCAAATCCGTCGCCCGTTTCGCGCCATCAGGTCAGATTTTTGAGATTTCATATGTTTGTAACATACAGGGTGTGTCCCAAAAGTCATGAAATATATTTTTTTACCGCACCCCTACTGGTCGCAGCGTGTTTGAACCAGTTGGGTGAGGTGGGGGGGACCCTTAGCTTCATTGCGCATCAACGGTCAGTCTGCTGCGAGAATCAGAAGAATCAGAATAGCTGATTTAGTGCACCCTTGTTTCGAGACCACGTCACGATGCGCGATGGCTACTTTCTAGCAACGTTGGGCGATCCAATTTTGTGCAAAACTCGACAAAAAAAGTTACCGAAACTCACGAATTGCTCAAGCAAGCGTACGGGGAGTCTGTTCTATCGTATGTGCAAGTTTCGAGTTGGGTGAAGAGGTTCACAGAATCAACAACCCAAATCGATGAAAATGTGACTCGTGTGTGTGATTTGTTAAATTCTGACCGACGAATAAGTGTTCAGTTATTAGCTGGCACTCTGAACATTCCGAAAACTACTGTGCATCGCATCGTTACGTAAAGATCGCCCAACGTTGCTCGAAAGTAGCCATCGCGCGTCGTGACGTGGTCTCGAAACAAGGGTACACTAAATCAGCTATTCTGATTCTTCTGATTCTCGCAGCAGACTGACCGTTGGTGCGTAATGAAGATAAGGCCCCCCCCCCCCCACCTCACCCAACAGGTCGAACACGCTGCGACCAGAAGGGGTGCGGCAAAAAAATATATTTCATGACTTTTGGGACACACCTTGTATGAGAGAAACTATAAAGGTTTTTGGAATGAAGGAATGCTTAGCGATTATTATTGGTCTCTAACACGTTAAACGGACCCAAAACAATACAAACGGCTCAGTTCCACTGCACTCCATTTCTAATTTTTGTATTTTGTCAAATAAAATGACAATTTATGGTTGAAAATTGATAAAAGTTCAATCATTTATCTCGAAAACCTGATCTGATGGCAAAAAACGGACTGCGGATTTGTGATCAGCGCCGAAAATTACCTTAAAAACACCTTTTGGCTGCTCGGGTCCAAAACCGTGTAAACTTGTGTTATCTAGACACTAACATGGCTCTTAGTCCCATATTCCTTTGTGTTTATAAATCAGATAATTTTTGATTTCCACATACGCTATTTCCATTCTGATATTCCTTGGAAAAATATACCTTAGAAAACCATAAAATTTTACTTAAGAAAAATAACAAAATATGGAAAGTAAATTTGGACACATTACATGTTTAATTAAGATGAACTTAAAACTTACTTGAAGAATTTAAAAGACGGCGTGCCGTTTTCTTCTTACGAGAAAGTGTTATGCCGCGCGGCCCTCTAGCGGCAACTTCGACAGGCTTGGCTATCTTCGTCAGCAAACTCTTAGATTTGTGTGTGAAAGATTACTTTTAAAAACTTTAATTTTATTTTAAAGTAAATTTTCCAAGGGATGCCTCGCCCCGACGCGGAAAGTTTAACAATAGTTTGCGTTGATTGAACTCGCTTAGAATGTCTACAGAATAGGATCGATTCTCAGGGAAAAGTGAACGAAATGAAAACGTGTGACCCGCCTCGAATTTACAATTAGAGAGGCCTCGCTTGTACCGTCGGGCTCTAAAAGGCGCCGAAAAAGGCGAATCACCTCCTTGTAAGCCGCTCCTTACTCCTCGCAGACGGAAAGCGCCGCGACCAGACGGGCGAGACGGAGAGAAGAGGAACAGAGAAAGATTGTACGAAATAAGAGGTGGCTGTTCGAGCAACGGGAGTGTTTGCCAAATGACGTCAAACGTCGGACTCGCTTCTCCGTTCCGGCACCGATTCACACGTACTCGCGACGACGTCGATCAACCTGATGAAGGATTTTTGAGATATCTTGCACACAGTGAACAAAATGGTTACGCTTTGAATTCAGATGTTGTTAAAGATAAGAAGATGAAAAAGACATGGGCATAAGTATGTAAATGCGAAAAAAACGAGATAATAGAGAAACTGAATGAATGTTGGTGTTTCCAGAAGTGATTCGTTGCTCATCTTGCCCATATCTAATTGTGACTTTCAAAGGGTAATCCCAACATGTGTAATCCTCAAACAATATTCACTCGATACCTGTCAATCTTTACGTTACGTAATTCGAAACTCGATGTATTTGCATAACAAAAGCTAGCCGTGAAGAGGGGCGAAGAGAAAAGAGGGAAAGGGAGAGAGACGGATTAACAATACCACGTCCCGGATGCGGAAAGTCTAACAAGAACAGTGTTCGCCTACGATCGGATATTATATAGCAATTTTAATCCCGAGGCGATGATGCAATCGTCAGCGAGAATCGGCGGCGGCGGCGGCGGCGGCGGCGACGCATTCTTCGAAGCGTAAACGCTCGTCGGATGCGAATGCACGCGTTTCTGTTTACATCGCAGCTTCCTACGACGCCAGCACGCAAACCTCGCATGCTGCAGGCAAAACGAAAGCAAAGGAAGGGAAGAAGGATCCGAGCGTGCGGGATCGAGAGCGAAACGGGGAGAAGAGAAAGAGAGAGAAGAAAAGAAGAGACAGATCTCGCCGAGAGTGCATAATAGCCACGCTGAAGGCGCTTCGTACTCGCGTCTCGCGCGAGATGCCTGGAGAGGCCGAAGAGACTTCTATGCGTGCCAGCGTCAAACACGAGCGCGTCTCATTATGTAATAAACGTGCGCGAGCTGCACGAACGATATGTGTCACGTATGCGCACAATGCAGTAATAACAAACGACGGGAGGAACAAGGGAGGAAGAAACGGGAGGAGTGAGAAAGAAACGTGCCGGCACAATGCGTGAAGACGTGCGATGCGTGCGTCAATGCGCACGCAGATGTGCGTGCTGTTCGCTATGTCAGCGAATAGCGAGAGCTTTATGCGCACTCGCGGGGATTACGTTCCGCAAAACGTTGTGATGGATACGGAGGACAGGAAATGTGTGTAGAGAGATTAAAATATATCTACTGCAAGCAAGGTAAAAGTCTACGTTTTACTCTTCATTATCGTGTGTATATTTCTCTTATTATTTGTTATTTTAAAATTAAAGTTACGAAATATAATAAATTCCCCCGTGGCTCCTCATAACACCTCGGCGAACATCGTTTTTCTCTTCGTCCGATATTTCGCTTCTATCGACTTTTATTCCACGCGAATAAACGAATTGCAAATATAGACCAACGATTGCAAATGCAAACCAATGACAATGTATGTAGAAAATACGCAAATGACAAATACACGAGTGCGAGACTTTTACAAATTTGCATCGTGTATTTGGACGTCGGGTTCAAAATTGAATTGGATGTCGAGAAAAGTGCACATCGAAAAAATTAAATTCATATTAATTTAAAAAGTGAGACACAGGGGAAGTTACATGGCAAGTTTTGTGGCAGAATTGAGTTAGTTTCACGTACGTGTCGATTCGATTATCTCTCCCGCTGAACACCTTTTACAAACAAAACTTTCATCCCTAACAGGAATATCGTTCGAGTCCAAGCGAAACAAAAAGTTATTTACAAGACAAGATGAAATCAAAGAGCGATCATTTCTAGAAAGTTCAAATAATACTATTTAACGTCTTTAATAAAACATAATTAGACTTTTTATGACTATATATCGATTTTTCGATGATTCTCGCCGAGAGAATCGCAAATCGCTCGTGGGAAATGATTGAAATCCTCGCAATATTATATTTTACGTAATTATGAGCACATTTGATTTTTTAATCCTAATATTTTTCATTCGTAAAATGCAAAATAAAAGCTTGAGGATACACATGTCACAAAATATTGAACACTCCACACTTATACAAATGAGAGATATTCTTGTCATAACAGTATCAATTTTGTTGAAAAGAACATTTTGTATTTGTTATTACCATATTTAACTCTTAACATACAATTATGAGTATCGGAAATAATCCAACTTGAAATTATTGCAAATCAGGTCGGCATCTTTTAATTTCAGAATCACAATTCGATCACTTTTCTATTTTTCGTTATGTAGGAGTCAGGAAAAGACCAATTAAAATCACGAGCGACATTCGGTGTTTGCTGATGACCTATTCTCATCTTTTTTAATATTATTGAAATGTTTCTTGACTCTCGTCTCAAGATGTCTTTTGGTTTGGCCGACATAGGATGCGTTGCAATTATTGCAGTGCAATCTGTAGACAATTCCAGTCTTCTTAGAGTCGCATAGTGAATCTTTTCCTCTTTTTATTATAGTGTTTAGCTTTTTTGGAACTGTGAACACTGGATTTAAACCTATGTTGCGTAGTGTCTGACTAATCCCTTTACTAGTGCCCTCAATGTAAGGTATGGTAATGCATGATTTGATATCAAATTTACTGAAATTGCTTTTGGTGTTGTGTTGTAATTGTTTTAGTCTTTTGTTGATATGTTTGTCAATAAGGTGGTTAGGAAAACAGTTGTTGAGTAAAATAGTCTTAACAATTGCTATGTTTGCGTCATGGAATCTATGGTCAGTTAATAAAACAGCATGGTCAACTAAGCTAGTGATAGTATTAATTTTATATTGGCGAGGGTGGCTAGAAAAGTAATTTAACTAACGGCCCGAGAAGGTAGGTTTTCTATACCAATTAGTAATTAATTGATTATTGCATCTAATGATGTTGACATTCAAAAAGCTGATGGAATGTGTACAATTACTTTTGACTTTTAATTTTTATTTCTTTTTTATACTTTATGTTTATTATATTGCGTCTCTTTCACACAGTATTTATACAATTATTTTTAAATTTATCTATGTTAACCATGTACCGATTATTGTTGCTCCCTTTCAGAATTTGTGCTTGAAAAGGACCCAAACAAGGTGTCGAAACGTTGCACATTATATTTGTATTATTATTGAATTTATTAAATAAAAGCCAGATAAGGTCGAATAAACGGATCCATTATTATTTATTACTGGCAACCTAAAGAGATTTATCATGTTTAATATCAATATGGCCCCGATGTGGTAATAGTAGAGCATCCCTGAATTCGGGAAATCAAGGGAATCCTTAACAATATTTAATAAGGCCCCGACGTGATAATAGTAGGGTATCCCTTTTTAAGGAATCCTGTTATCTTCCTTATCGGGGCCTTCAACTGCCTGAATTAGCCTTAGCAAATTTTTACTCGGACTCATATATGATGCGAGAGCGAGTTGTCTGGATCATGGATAAACCTCAATAACCTGAATATACTTTTGATGACTATGTAATTTAACACAATTTAACAATTAGTTTAACAAATTGAATTTTTTAATAGGAAGCCTATTGATACCCCACCCCATATTAAAAACTGTAAGGCGCAACAAAGGGCAAGTCATGAGGTTTTGATAAGGAAAACCTGATCAGGCAATTTTACTTCTCGACGTTACATTTACGGTCAGGGCCCTGTCAGAGCTGCCTGATAAGTGCCTGACCAGGCATTAAGGCATCTTTATTAGGACCCTATCAGAACCCTACTAAAATTTCTGCTCGGGTACTTAGCGATATCCTCCAAACATTCTAACAAATCTACACGCGCGTAAGACCGCGCATCTGTGTGTAGAAGCGTATTTACTCATAGAGCAGAGGACGTTTCGCAATGAAGATGCTAAAATTGGATTCTGGGATAATAATGCGTCTCGAACGTGCGGCCTCGTAAAAAAGCGAGGAGGAAGCTGCGACGGGCGGGAAAAACTCGACAATAGGTGGGACGCGTACGCGCACGACGCGTATGCAGATGTTTGACGGGACGCGCGTCTATGAGCGCACACGCGCACGCGCACACGCGCGCACGTGCACGTGCACGCATCGGCCACGTTTTCTATCCCCCTATTCATCCGCGTACGGCGACTCCGTGACCCACTTTCCGTCCCTGGGAATAACAGGCACCACCCGTCCACCCACATACGGAATCCCCCGACGCGACGGGTCGCATTGGCCGCTCGTACGTTGACGCGTGTTATGCACCTGCACGCGCACGTCACACGCGTCGTAATCTGCGGGACGCGTGCGGCCGCGCTCGGTGTTACCATGAGACCGGTGAGTTCGTTGCTCGCGCTCGCTTGCTCGCTCGTACGATCGCCTTCATTTTCGCATGGGAATCACGCGCGTCGCAAATATCAATTTCAAAGTATCGCTCGCGCATCATTGTCCCGCGCGACGAGCCTCGCAGCACGGCGAAAACGCCTGGTAGGATAACGTTGATTCTCTCAGTGACGCGCGTCAGATGATATTTATTATCCAGTCCTACTTTGGTCGTTACGTCGGATAGACGTGCCTTCGAACACTTTTCTCCGAATGACACCCAAGGATGGATCGTAGACCGTTTCTTTTGATGTATCCTTGATGATTTATTATTTGTAAGTAGATAATCTGACTGAATTCATGATGTGATCGATACAAAAAATTTCCACATTGCAATGTCCTGTTAACTTGTAGAACATCTAATTCCTTGAAAAGGACCACAACTCGTATGGTCGAAACGTTGGAATCTAATTAATAAAGACATCTGCCAGCCTAACGTCGTTGAATAATTCTTTCTACTGTTAATAAACTACTGGTGACTTACACTCTTTCGTTGATTTATTATATTGAGCGCAGAAATGCGACGACAAACATATTTGAAGCGATATTACAGTGCGCGCGAGAGAAATAATATTCGTAGTTACAGGTGTCCGATCATAATATAACTAGTAGGTCTACTCTCTGGTGGCCCCTTTGATCTTTGCGGTGCCGATCACGCGGTATTCCGCCATTGCTTTGGTCAGCAATCCAGCGGTGCGTATGTGTGTACGTACTTATCAAAGCTATACTACCACACATACAACTTTTCTCTCATTGGCTTGACCAAATCAATGACAGATGCGCAGAAGGAATCGACGCAAAGCGAAACAAATGACGGAGTGGACCTACTAGTTATACTATGGTGCGATTGAACCCTTAGGCCCAGTTTCACCAACGTCGCTTGACTTTAGGCTTAGCTTAATTCGTTCTTTGTCGCTTTCCAACTGTTACCTTAGTAAAAGACAAACCTGAATTGAATAACGATTATTAAGTTAAACGACGTTTGGCGAAGCCGGGCTTTAATTTGTATAGGGGCCGCGACATCACTTGGAAACAGACTACGAGACCTGAATCAACCACCGAACTTCTACGTCTTTCCATCAACACCGAGAACACGAACTCTTGGGGGTTTCCTTTTTTCCTTTACCGGGACCAGAGATTCCTGCGAGGCTGGACCGGGTTCCGGCTCTAATCGGCCGAGAGTCCGGCCGGATACCAAGCTCGTCTCCCGCATCGACACGCACGCGGCGGCGCTTCATCAGCGCCTCGCCACGCGTGGAAGTCGTTTACCTCTCGGAGTTATTTGGCCCCCTCGTAGGCTCACTCACACGCACGCGGGATTCACGCGTTGCGTACAAAGAGCGTGACACGCAGCCGAAAGAAAAGAGACCGACGCCGCTGACAGAAAGAGAGGGAGAGAGGGGGGATGTAGAGAATCACGAGATTAAGCGAGAGAGGATGTAATGTCAAAGAGTGGGAACCCTGGGAGAGATAAAATTAATGAAAACTAGAGAGAGATAGAGATAGAATTACTCGCACACCTAATATTGAATCGAATATTTTACGCGCGTATGCATGTGTAAAAGGGAAGTTAAAAGGGGAAACGAGATATGAGAGGGGGGGAGAGGAGAAGAAGGCGTAAAAGACGAGACACACGTGCCAAGAACGCACACGTGAACGTTTACACCCTGAGTTTCGATTCGAGGTGAGTATCGACAGCTGACTCTTGGCAATCTCGGCTGCTCTCTTGTTACACACGACATACGCATTTCGACGCACTCTTACATAAGAAATTACTTCCTTTGACATAACGATAGTTACATAAATATAAAACTTATTACTTTTACACGCGCACACACACTTCGGAAAATTGAATACATGCTATATCAACAAGTTCGTAAACGGATTCGATCGCAATTGTCTGTATTTCAACTCCTACTAATTAATGATTATTTAGAAGGGCTTTAATGAACTAATAAACTACGAAGATGTGTATTCTCAGGTTTCAAACATCTGCTCGAAAATAGTACTATAATATAAAGTTTGTAATAAGAGCACTTGGTGGGCGATTCAAGAGAGGGATCTCTCTTTAAGAAGGAACGAAAGAAGGGGAAAATACAGTGAAAGCGAAACTGGGACTGAAGAATTAGTCGGACCCAAGTTTTTATTCGAAATAGATTCGTTCAAAGTCCTCTAAAATGTCACTTTAAACTCGGAGAAAATTCGGAATTTGAAAAGGTTATTCCATGGCCTAGACTTATTGAAAGTCGATTCTATTTGTGGAATCCGGTTTGAGCTTCGGCTAAACTTGTATAATATTTAACCAAAATGTCAAAAAGACTTCATTATTAGAAGTTCACGCTAAAAGCATTGGCAATTAATTATTTAGGTAATTATTTAGATTAGGACACCCACCTCCAATAACCTTGGGCTTGACATATATTGTGGAGGTCACCCAACTGAGTGACCTGCAAAAGATTTTAGCCTGCGGACGTTGTGTGTTAAAAAGTTATTAAAAAAACAATGTCGACCAATTATATGTAATTTTCAGACACAAATATTAAAAATTTTGAAAAATGTTTTAAACAAAAGTTGTAGATCTCTTTGAAATATACATTTTATGTTCTATTCATTTTTACTGTGCGAGTAATAGTTTTCGAAAAAAATGATGGACACTAAATCTTATATCTCTCCTCCCATCTCCATCTGTCGTACGTCATGGAAGTACATGCATAGAGACAGTATGTTCCGCCCCCCCCCTACGGGGGGCCTCCACCTCGTTAAAATATAACCCTACCCAAACTATGTCCGAGGTGTGGAGTGGATCTCGCTTCACGTGGAAAGTCGCAAATGTGGAACAGTACAACGGCGGAAATACATGCATGGAGACAGTATGTTCCGCCCCCCTGCGGGGGGGCTCCACTTTGTTAAGATATAACCTAACCCAAACTATGTCCGAGGTGTGGAGTGGATCTCGCTTCACGTGAAAAGTCGCAAATCCATATAGAATCGTATATGTACTACAAAGCACATGCTTAGATGAGAGGACAGATATAAGATTTAGAATCAATCATTTTTATCGAAAACTGTTATTCGTATAGTAAAAATGAATAGGACATAAAATGTATATTTTAAAGAGATCTACAACTTTTGTTTAAAACATTTTTCAAAATTTTTAACATTTGTGCCTGAAAAGTACATCCAATTGATCGACATTGTTTTTTGAATAACTTTTTAACACACAACGTCCGCAGGTTAAAATCTTTTGCAGGTCACTCAGGAGGGTGACCTTTATAATATATGTCAAGCCCAAGGTTATTGGAGATGGGTGTCCTAATCTAAATAATTACCAATGCATCTTCCACTTCTTTGTAATACGAGCTCCGAGTGTAGCAATGCATTGATATCGATTTGTTCCTTACGATACGATGTTGTGAACAGTTGTCACATCTAAAGTGAAGACATTAAGTTCCCAATAAACAACAACTAACAGTTACATAACATCAATATTATAATTTCCTCATTGTTGTACTTCACAATGTAATTACGTACAACATGTAGCGGAAAGTCCCTTATTATGAGACAGGCTCCTAATATCCACCTTGACTCCTCGATGACTCTCGCTGAGAGAACGCAAATCGCTCGTGCATGCGAAATGAGTAAAATCTCGCAGATATTATTAGAGAGTCCCGTACAACGCGATAGGCTCCTAATATAAGATAGCGAGGTTTCCGCTAAATTAAGGTGGCATCATCTGTTGATTTCACCATGATTTCTTTTGCCCTTGGAGCGAAGTCTGTTCAGTGGAAGATTCATTGTTAAATCGTGTAATCGTTGCGAAAAAGATTTGAATTTGGATGTTGAAAACCTACTATCTTATATTATAATCCTATCTCAGGACTTTCCTCTATTATGTCACATTTATATTATTGCGTGAGAAGTTATGATATTGATGTTAATGGTTAATTGGTGTTTACTGAGCTATTATTAATCCCGATTGAATTGTCTCTACTGCGACCCAGTAGAAATCCCGATGTGATAAAATAGCGATCGATGGCTCACGGCGATATAATGCTGTGGTGTTATAATTACGCGTTTTAATCAACCTTATTGATCAATCGAATCCATTATTTACCTGTGCACGCTGCATACGATATTTTTACCACAATGGTAAGAAAAACAACCGAGCTCGATCCACAGCAGTGCATTGGAATTTTATGATCTTTATTTTCAGACACCGCGAAAAGGCCACGGCACGATATCTGCGCCAACGACCGCGTTCAATTACCACGAAGTAATAAAACGGAGCGACATTGTCACGCAAGACGTGCCTGTACGATGCAGAGGATCAATAAACGACATATATTATGCGAATGCTTAAATCCACATCACTCAGTACTTCTAATAAAACCGCGGAGTCCAATAGTCTTCGTTGTGCTTCGTCAACGCACAATGAAGACTGCATAGCTTCCTGAAACCTGACAATCGCGTGGCGGAATTAAATAAAACAGCTTTTACAATAACTTAATCGTGTGTTCAAGATTACGCAAATGTATTGAATCACAACCCATTATTTTATTTATTTTATAACTTTCCGACGAGTCATTGTGCAATTTTCGAAAAATTTTATTGCTCAATAAATTCGATCAATAAACTCTCGTAACATCAGAGAAATATCTGTCGTAATTTAACTGCAGCTTATTGTATAATAAAAAATTGGGACACCTTATCGGATTTAACGTTAAAACTAAAACTACTATTCCATTTTTTTTGTTTATTAAGTTTATAATTACTCTTTCCTATCGTAGGATATGTAGGACACCCGGGGCTCGTTGTCACAAGAGGCAAGTTGGCATTGCGTCCCGTTTATGTAATATATTTATGGCGAAAAAAATACAAAAGTTATCGTAAAATATCTCTTTTATAACATATTGTAGATACTCATTTCCCTAAGTTTTATTTAAACTAGAAACGATAAAACGCGCGCTTCGCGCGCGCAGTTTGTGTTCAAGCATTGTATATTTTTAAGAATTTGTATACACGCGAAGAAGTAATTGTATACGCAACGTCAATTTAAAATAAAAAGTAATTTGTCACTCACTGATACGGTTCGCAACAGCAAAGTTGTACATCGCTAACTATACATGTTAAACTGTAACAATACAAAACTGTATACGATTATTATAGACTAATTATGTAAAATCCAGGCTATTGTGTTAAATATACTTTATATTTAATATTTTTGAAAATGGGTATGGTATTTATGCATAAAAGGGGCTTCCCCTCCGATTTGCTTTATTTTTAAATATGTTGTTGGGGATGTCTTCCGTAGTCATTTCATATATATATATACAAAGGGCCGGACTCAAATAGTTTCGGAGATACAGGCTGAGAAAGGATACAAATAATAAATATATGGTAATTCTTCAGTATAGCTGCTCCACCTCCAAAATCAATCAAATTGGTCTCATTCGACGCGTTTTTCAACGAGAAACAACTTTTTCCTCAGACAAAATCGTTGCTCTGCCCTGCGAAGCGAGATATTAATTGCTAAAGTTGACAACTTTAGAGTTAGGAAATCTGTCATACCGACGAAATGTAGTGACACAACATGGGTTTTCGACTTCCCACGTGAAGCGAGATCCACTCCACACCTCTGACATAGGGTGGGTAGGGTTATTTTTAACGAAGTGGAGCCCCCCCCCCCCCCCGAAGGGGGGCTGAACACACTGTCTTCACGCATACATTTTCCATCTACATTTGGTGGAGGGGAGTGACTTATATGTAGGTAGAAAACTATATGCGTGGAGACAGTATGTTCCGCCACCCCCCCCCCCTTCGGGGGGCTTCACCTCGTTAAAAATAACCCTACCCACCCTATGTCAGAGGTGTGGAGTGGATCTCGCTTCACGTGGAAAGTTGCAAACCCATATGGAACAGTACAACGGCAGAAGTACCTGCGTGGAGACAGTATGTTCCATATGACAGATTTTCTAACACTAAAAGTTGTCAACTTTAACAATTAATATCTCGCTTCGCAGGGCAGAGCGACGATTTTGTCCGAGGGGGAAACCGCTGACCAAAATCTTGTACACCAATGCCCACTAATGCGCAGTGGGCATTACTTTATCTTATTATTTTCTTTTATCTCATTTATCTTGTTTTATCTTATTTTATCTTATATTATCTTATTTTATCTTTATAATGCCCCAGCAAGACGTAATGCCCCAAAAATGCCCTAGTAATGCCCAGTAATGCCGCAAATCTGTACACCACAATGCCCTCAGCGGTTTCCCCCTCGATTTTGTCTGAGGAAAAAGTTGTTTAATATAATAGTTTAGATTTTGCATAATTAGTCTATAATAAAGTGACGTTGCGCATATAATTACTTCTCTCTCTCTCTCTCTCTCTCTCTCTCTCTCTCTCTCTC
>NW_011967066.1:105496-108855 GCF_000949405.1 Vollenhovia emeryi
AAAAAAAAATTAGATTTCGTTCCTAAACCTTCCTCTATGAGGAAGCCATGTGCAAATTTCTAATTTGCACACTTTACTTTACTTTTTTTTAATTAGAAATTATATTGTTCTTCAGTTTTTAGTAAGGGATCAAATAAGCATTACGATAGAAAAAGAGAAAAATCTTACTCGCGAGGTGTCAAGTAAATGTTCAGGCATTGAACAATTTTGCATTAATGTCCTTCAGTTTGAGAAGTACATCTAAATGACGTTATTATTGGTTAAAGTAAAGGTTTAGCTACTATACGATGTATTATTTTGAATAACAACAATAATTTGTTATTATAAAATGACTGAGATCAATCACATGTCGAGATGGGGTATGTTGGCAAGCTTAGCGTCACATGCGTTACTTGTCGTTACTGCACGCATGAGACGTAAATGCTGTGAATTATTGAATAACAAAAACAAAGCAATTATAAGTAACCTTCTATCTTGAGTATACCTCTTTAAAATGTGTCCGAATTAATACATGTAGCTAGTCGATTATTATAACGGATATAACTATTTATCATTTAATTACTTCATCAATAAGTACATATCTTTCTTTGTTTTTATTTCTATTACGTTTTTATTAATTCGACATAGACTTAATTGTTTAGCCAACTGGCACCATGATATATGTCAATTTACCCCACTATCGGAGTAAGTTGGCTACAATGCAGCGTGTTCGTATTTTGTTTACTACAAAGAAATTATATAATATATAGAATTATTTTTGGCATGAAAATGTAGCGAAAGGTTCTGTCTATCATATCAGTATAGTTTAATTATGATAATTAGTTGTTTAACCAGTCAAATGCCAAATTAAGGTAATCCTAAGGCCGCCTATTTTATCGACATTCTTTGTTAGAAGTAATATTTTAATTAGCTTTACAGAAATGCAAAACTCTTTTACGGAATTAAAGTACGCAGCAAAATCTAGACTATGCTGGTTGACTTTATATAAAAAACAAAAAATTTTTTTATTTTACTAATTTTTGTACGCTTGACAATATTTGCTTGATACAAGAATTCTACAATAAATATATACAAAATGAGACCAGCATACTCTAGGGACAACATATACCTAAGAACAATATCATGCAATTCGAACAAAGGTTAATAGCAAATTAATAAAATTGGTATGGCTCAAATGTGTTAAACACAAGATTAATAACCTAAAAAAAGATTACTTCAAATAAACGCAAGTCCAGAAATCCACGTCTAGAAGAAGAGAAAAAGAGCGGTATGGCGTGTAGAAATAATTGCAGGCTTTTTCGAGAGAGGTCGCTGACAACATCTATCAGATTGTCAGTAAAGCCATGGTGTTAATGATGCTAGAATTCAATCCAAAATCTCGATCTGAGCCAGGTGTAGCTAATAAAATTGCAGCGTTTTCGTAAAAGTTGCAAATTGATTGGCTATAAATTTCTCAGACCGAGTAAAACTTGGAATTAAAAATGTCGATGATTGACGTTTTTAATTCCGTCTCCTATCTTATCGACACTGATCGAGTTCGCCAGCGGCTTTTGGATCAAAAATGTGAAATGTAAAAGTTGGATCGCGAGTAATTGAAAATCGTATGCACTTTATTCATCTTGAAAGTATTGCATTTGTGAAAATCGCCCCCCCCTACTCTCTTTCTTTTCTATTCACTCTCTTCCCTTATTCCTGCTAGTGAGAGCATGTTTCAGAAGTGTACACAAGTGCACACAAGTGTACGCTTTTAGGCGTCATGGCTCTCCCCTCTTCACCACTTCCCTCTTTCGCAGACTGAAACGACGTCGTTGAGAACTTCGTATGGCAACTCGCCCGCCCGGCCGAAACGCATCCCGCATACGAAAACGCACGTATCTTTCTCTCTTTCTCTCAGGTGTAGCCCGCATCGACAAATCTCGTCGCGTGCTTTGGAATTTCGAGGAACCATCGATTCCGCAGACGCGTAATCATACGTGCCTCGGGGGACTGACGATATTTCGCCAAAAGCGTAAAGACTCGTAGGTTCCTTTACTTTTTGCAACGATAAATAAATATTAATTAATTCATTCGATTGGGTCGGTATTTAAGTAATACCGATTAAAATGTATCTACGCATAAGTACTGAATTTCAAGATATGGGAGAAAACTCGAATGCTAGCGCGCCGTAAACTTTAATTGCAGCCAATCAGTTTACACATTAAGTAATACAGCCAGTTCCATGAAATGAGCCAAGAAATAGTCTTAAAAAGTCAATTTAATAAACACATAAAATACATATGACATTTCGAGTTTACTTAATTTTCAGCAGCGCGATTAAAAATGTTAAGAGTAAAAAGAGTACAATTATACTATAATAATTAACGTAAAAAGAGATTTAGTTATCGCACTATTTTTGTAATTAATTTAACCGATTTGTGTGCTTGTCGAAACATTCGCGTCATTGCATTTATACATTTTATTTAATGTAGGTATGTATTAAATTGACTTTCTTTTCTCGCGGCTTATCAAACTGGCTGCATTACTCAATTTGCAATTTTTGCTAAAAATGAGCGATTTTTAAATTGTTAATGTTAAATCTTGCCCTTTACAATTCGTGGGATGTTTCCAAGTCTATTCTTTGCCAGCTCTTTCATTTCTTTTTTATAATAATATTATTTCGCGTATCTTCAGACGTTCGATTAATTACCATGACGGTCTGAGGATCGATTCTAAAAGGGTAATCTTAAATCAAGATCCGGGGGAAAGGTGCGCGAATATAACGCATTGTTTAACACGCGACGGTCGACAATCAGCGGTTTCGCGTTGCAAACAGGCAGGAACTTTGTAACCAAACGCGCGCGCGGCGATAAGAGCGCCTAGATCAGAGCCAAGTATTTAACTTGTTCGCATCCATAAGCACGCCAGCAGGCAGCTCTTATGACCATGGCCTTAATCACAACGAGCATACACCGATATGCGCGACGCGCATCGCCTTTTACTGCGCTCGCCCTGCAATGCCGGGCTGCAACGTGCGACGACGATCGGGAAAATTCGTTACTCGTTACATCGCGGATTAAAGTCCACCGCGGTAATCGCGTAGCTTAAGGAGGGTGGTTGTTCATATAAAAATGATAAAAATGAATTCAAATTTATAAAAAATATATATATATATTAAAATGATAATATATAAGTATATATATGTAATAAATAATATATATAAAATATATATGTTAAAATGAGAAGAATTTTATAAAAATAAGTGCAAATAATTCTATTATACATATTTACGAAGAATTTTGACGAATACTGAAATGATTACGTAGTTATCATGAATACTGAAATGTCTACGTAGTTATCAAGAACATATACAGGGTGTCAGA
>NW_011967066.1:109665-131863 GCF_000949405.1 Vollenhovia emeryi
AACAAACACACCATTTTGCATGCTGCCGAGTCCGGCCTTCCGCTCCCCCGTGCCCTTATTGGCCCAGACGTTCTTCCGATGTCGGCCGATAATAATTACGATATTATACAATTTTTTATAACTTTTCTTCTCAGTTTAACCCAAACTACTATAATCTTTGGGGTGTCATATCGAACTCATGACACCCTGTATATACATATATATGTGTGTGTGTGTGTGTGTGTGTGTGTGTGTGTGTGTGTGTGTGTGTGTGTTCTTGATAACTACGTAGACAAGTCATTTCAGTATTCGTCAAAATTCTTCGTAAATATGTATAGAATTATATGCACTTATTTTTATAAAATTCTTATCATTTTTAACATGCTTTCGAGAATTAAATTACAGATATCGTACTTACTTTTGCTATGTTGGCCATGTGCAATAGCATAACTTTAATAATTAATTATTCGACAACCATGCGGACAATCGTCTTGAACTTTCGCATGGAGGACAGATTCCCACAGACGAATATTTTCTATTAAATTTGAATTTATTTTTATTTCAGCAACCACCCTCCTTAAACGATCTTACTCCTTACAAGTATATTCTGTATAACAGCAGACAAAATAATTAAAATGCAACAAACAGAAAGCAAAATAAAATTTAACACGCAATCCTCTAAAAACTGTGGACTCGATCTTCAATTCCACCCTCCCATTGTTTTATTTTCTCAATTTTTATTAAAATAAATTTATTTCTTTTTAAATGTATGGTATTTCGAATTTTACGTCTATTATTTATGTCAATGACGCTTCACTACTGACAGTGAGTATAATATAGCGAGTGTCAATGATGCGATTTACAGAGAATGCACAAATTTAATTGAATAATTCCAGCTTGAACAACAAATTCGAGCCTCATTAACAATCAAAGAACGCATTTCCTTACTGTGTGATGCGTATCGAGAAAAATAATTTTATATATTTGATAGGAAAATTGATAACCGACGCAACTGGCAATTTGAATTAGAGAAAATGTGTTGCGAAAAAATATCACCTCAGCCAGGGTTTGAACCCGGACTTCCCTACATTCTAGGCGGGCGTCTCGCCAATTCGACCACTGAGGCAAATTAGATATTTGAATCAACTGATCTCTTTCAAAGTCCTCGAGAAGATTCATTGTTAAATCGTGCAATCGTTGCTAAAAAGATTTATAATTGAATGGACATTGAAAACCTACTGTCTTATAGGTATTAGAATCATATCTCATAATATAGGACTTTCCTCTGTATGTACCGTATATTGAAAAAACAGATATTTAATATTACACAGTCGTGATATCAATGAAAAAAATGATCTTTTTAACAAATTGTATGCGCCCATAAAAAAACGAACTATTAAAGAACTACTTCAATTTACGCTGAAAAGGATTTGTAGCGATAAAAAATATTCTAACAAATAAAAATAAATTTTATGCAAAAGTTATACTATACTAATAAAAAAACAATTATATTGCAACGTGAACTTGTAACTGATACGTTACTTTATAGAAAGAATGCTCGCAGCCAGATAAATATGAAATAAGTTAGTATCTCAATTTCGTCAAAAATGTTTTCAAAAAGAAATAAAACCATAAAATTGCACCAAGTGAGAAACGGAAATATGATACGAGTTTGAGAAAATTACAAAAGTTTTTTAACATAACGACGTAATAGAAAGTATTTAAATATGATGGAAAAGTTAATAGGTTCACATGTCGAACGTGATTGTGAGAAAATACATGAAACATAATTATACTTATGTGATATCTGTATTTATTTCTCGTACGCGTGTCATGTTCTACGACACATTGTCATAAAAAAATGTTTCGAGACACAGAGAGTCGGGTATATCGGTGAAAATGTTTGTACTCGTATTTTCTACATTCGGTTATAAATTTATATTAATTTCAAGTTAACCTTAACCCTATCGCGGCTCGCCGTATCTTCGAGGCACAGATAATTAGTGATGACGTTTCCTGCGTGCGAGTGCAAATATGCGCTTGACCTTAAGCAATCGTCCCTCCGCGAGGTCGACGGATAAAGTCGTCGACGTAGAAAACAAGAAATGCCACGCCATTTCGAATTGAGCCTCGGCGAAAGAATGCGTCTTACCTAGCGCATTGAAATCACAAGAAGCTTTTCTCTAGAACCGGTATTAATTACCGATCCGATTAACGGGCGAACCGACCGACTGCGAATAGCAGCGAAAACTCTTTGCACGGAAAACGAAAGGTAGACACGCCAGACGTCTGTAACTACATTTCCGTGGAGCGTAAAGTACCGGACGTTTCTATTTTTATTTGTCCCACAATTTACGGCATTTTACGGCCGCGCAAAAGGATATCGTCCCCGTAAGTTCGGCGAGTCTCTTTTTATCTCGGTTCGTTCCATCGAGGTATCGATTCGGCGTTGTTTCCGATATAGGCGCTCGCTAAAATAAAACGCTTCTGCGCCGCAAAAAGCGGAGCCCGCTGTTAAGGAAAAAAAAGAAGAGAAAGAAAGTATCGCGAGCACGTTCGGCAATGCACTCTAGGTTCAATAAATTTATCACGAGGAAAAGCGTTATCTTATCGGACCGGCATATGGTGACGCCTGATTTGGAAAGCACGCAACAGCTGCACTTTAATGCGCGATCCACGGCATTCGCGCCGAAGTGTTGACCCAAATCAGATCACCTGACGACCGCGATATCGGCATTCCGTATCGCGCGTTGCACTTGTCGTATCGTCGGCGTGTAGGATAATCAAATGGCGATAACGAACACTTGAAAATGCACATGCGGCGTGCCGGCGAGTCGCCAAATCAAGTTTTTCAACAAGATAAGAAAAAATATATACGTGCTTTTCGTTTTCCCCTCTTTCTTCCCTTCTTCCCTGCCGGAAACAATTCTACAAAATTCTACAAAAAGATTAAATATAACTGCCAGAATCTAAGAAATTCTATGTAAATTTTAAAAGTGTTATAAAAATCAACATGAAAATGCTAGAATTGGAAAACTTTTGTTAATTTTTGTAATATTCTACAAGTAAGCAGATGTTTTAATTCTTTAAGATTTGGTTGTTTCTCAAATTTTCAAAACTAGTGGTTTTTACAAAACTGTACATTTTCATGAAATACTATTTGCAATCATTTCTTGATTTGAGAACATTGTAATTTGTGGTACTATTTCATAGATATTTTTATAAAAAAATTAATGTTTCAACGAAGATATAAAAATTTCTATAAATTTCTATTTCAAGTCAATTTTTTTGTAATTATTTATAGAAATTTTTCCGCTAGGGTTTAACGATATTTACTTACTATTAATCAGTGGTAGGGGAGAGTTGCCAAATGCGTACCACTAAAGGTACTATTTATCATATGTATGTATATCCCATTTGGTACTGATTTGTACGCAAACAATTGTTGGAAATTGTAGTCCGACGTTTCAGGCATCTACTATTACATATTTAACGTTTCCCCAATAACAAATTAATTTGTTATAAGTCTTTTTGTAACGTGTTGAAAACCGTATCTTCTTGAAATAGTCAAATTTATGAGTGAAAATAATAAAAAGTTGAGTAAATAGTATAAGATTAACATAAGAAAGTATTCACTAATACATATTTTCTTAATAATTTATCCAACAAAGTCAAATATTTTATAATTAAAAAATAATAATTCACGATAATGGAAAGGACGTTAAAATTAGCTTAAAGTTAGTTTTGTAATTTACTTTTACATTTATATTAATTGTATCACTCTTACAGATATCGTTTATTGTTTATAAAATTGTACCGGTACAAGACAGAAAACTTTGTGGTGGTGCGATTTAAGAAACTTGACGGATCTTATAAAAATATTTATTGAATCCTTATAATAATTGTAAATATGTATATACAATAAATGTAAAATATTCTACACTAATCTCTTTTACGAAAACATAAAACTTTATAATAAAATGGCATAGTTACATTATAATCAGCTATATAAATTGATCAAAAATTAACACCAATTATACCTGAATTGTTCAAATGTTTGTTAGCATTCACAAAATAAGGTGTATTACGTTAATTGTTTATCTATGTTATTTATTTGTCGTTGATATCATATTGTTATTATTAAATGTTGTTTATATTAAGTAATGTAGCTGACTAGTATTCAGCAACTCTCCCCTGCGTTTCGAATCTTGCGGGCGCTCATTCTGAAATCCGAAACCAACTAGTCGGGATTCGATTACTTTGTGAGTATAACATGTCAAATATTATTTCTTACGAGTATTGCTTGAATTTCAAAAAATAAAACTTGTCGGATTTGACTCGGATTTTTAAGCATGTATTGAACTTGATCGTATCCGTATACGGGGAGAATTTTCTCTTAAAATTTACCCTGAAAATCATGTAATTGTGGAACAACATGGCATTTTGAGGGACTTTGCGAGAGTATTTTGAAATCTTGTAAGTATAATTACTAGTAAAATGTATAGTAAGATTTCAAAACACTGTCATGTTGTCCCACAATTACATGATTTTCGGGATAAATCTCTGTGTAGTGACATTATTAGTCTCCTGGCGCTATGAAAGTAAGGGAAAGGTCTAGTAACGAAATAAAATCCACTGGAAAGCACGTAGAAGAATGTACAATATATAACTTCGAAGGGAAATGAGACAAGTAAGAAGAAATATAATAATTTTCTCGACATTGGTGTCGTCTGCGGAATATATCCAAGCAGAATAAAAAGTGATTTAAAGTCAAGATGACATTAACATTATTTTTAGAAGGTCAAGACGATACCATTTAATACCTTTGTGGAACATAATCTGTCTTGTAACTACACCTTGACTCCTCGATGACTCTCACCGAGAGAACGTAAATCGCTCGTGCATGCGAAATGAGTAAAATCTCGCGAATATTATTAGAGAGTCCTGTACAGCGAGATGGGCTCCTAATGTAAGATAGCGAGGTTCTGCTAAATTAATAGACATCATCTGTCGGTTCCACCAGGAATTGATTGCCCTTGATTGGAGTGAAATCTGTACGGTGAAAAATTCATTGTTCATAGATCGTGCCTGTAATTGTTGCGAGAAAGATTTGTCAAGTTGATTGTTGAAAATCCGCTATCTTATATTAGGTGTCTCATAATAAAGAACTTTCCTCTACACTTTACGAATTTGTGAAAATACTTGATTTTTTAAGACTGATGTCCTAACATTTGTTATCCATAAGATACAAAGTAAGAGCTTGAGAACACAAATCTCAAAATATTGAACATTGCAAATTTATCGTAGAAATTGTATTCTTATCTTAAAAGTATCAATTTTGTTAAGAAGAACATTTTGTATCCATTCATGATTATCATATTTAAATCTTGACATACGATTATGAGAATAGGAAATAATCCAATTTCAACTTTACCGCCGTCTCTAAATGTGAAAATCATAATTTGACCCATTTTCTGTCATGGTCAAGACACAAAATAAAAGCCTTGACAGTCATTTTAATTTCACTTTGACTTTGTCGCGATTTTTTTCTGCTTGGGTCTGGCATGCGTTGCGTTTCCGTTTAAGCCTAATCTACAATGCGTTCTCTGCCTCCAGAAACGTCTATTTTACATAAACGAATCGAAATGCTTAAAAAAATTGTCAACAATGTACGATTGTATAGTGTATGAGATACAATTTATCCCCTTACGCAATTTCTTTAAACGTATTTATTCACCACAAAATAGAATGTTTCTAGACGCAAAGAGCACATTGTAGATTAGGCTTTAGATATGGCCGAGAACAGACCGTGAGAGGGACGAATCGGCCTGCGCGCGACACGACGACGGACACGGTTTACTATACGACCAAAGGACACGACGAACGGCCCGCGTGGACGTGGACGTGACGTTGGCCGTCGGAGTACTTTCATTGGTGTTATACAACCGCGGATCGAGCGACCGGCCGCTGAAAGGAGAAATGGGAACGCGCAGCGGCTCTCATGCGGATCACGGCTCGCGATTTAGCGACACTTCGGTCTGGACGATACGGATAACGAATGCGGGTAGGGAGGCGCGAAAAGCGGCCACGGTTAAATTTATAATTGCAAAGTAGAATACTCGTTAATAATAAGCCCGACAATGATAACGACAAGATTGTTGATACAGATTTGCGACTGATCCGCGCCCCCGATTCGTAAATATCCTTTTGTATTTTATAATTGTAATGTAGCGTATGTTTTTACAAAGTGATGTATTAATAATGACGTTATGTGTTGATGTCCTACACGGCTTTAGGATCCCCTTAATGTTCTCTCATTTAAGATTTGAACATCCAAAAATACCTTCAGAAAGACAACATAGTGAAGTCAGAAAGAGTTCTTATGCGCCATTTGCAGAAAAATGAAAGACTTCTTTGAAAAGTCATCAAAAAGATAATTTTTTTAGATATCCTGTAATAAGGATCCTAAAGTCATCTTTTTTACCGACACATTCGAATATATTTTTTACGCTTGTAAATCTTTTTATTGGCTTTATGCAAAAAATAATACCAGTATAAATTGCGGACTGCATAGCAGAACATTTTCATACTTAAAACACTCAGTTCCTAAATCTAACAGATATTAGTATTTGAAATTTTCAATTTTTTATTCATGAGCAATTTAAAATTGGCTTTATAGAATTACAAAATTCTTCCACATGATTATAGTACGCATAAAAACAAAGCCGGAGGTCCACGATTTTATGTAAAGGACGCAAAGAAATTAAAAATATCGCTCTATAAGTAATTGTGGTTAGGGTTAGGTTAGGTTAGGTCACAGCTTCACATGGTGATATTTTTAATTTCTCTTCGTTTTTTTTATACATTCGTAAAGTCCCGGCTTCGTTTTTATGTGTACTGTAATCGTGTAGAAAAATTTTGCAATTTTCTAAAGCCAATTTCAAATTGCACACGAATAAAAAATAGAAAATTTTAAAGACCAATTTCTTTTTTTATTAGACTTCTGAATTGTGTTCTGCTATGCGGTCCGCAACTTATCCTGGTATTATTTTGCATAAAGCTAATAAAAAGATTTACCAGCGCAAAAACTATATTCAAAAACCGGAAAGCCTTTGGTGAGAAATTTTTCATAAGCGGTTCAAAAGGAATTTTTGACAATGTAAAGTATTGTAAAGGATAGAAATGGTATGAAGGGAAATCATACGAGTGTAGACAAGAGATCGTATGGTAAAAAAACTCACTTCAACGTCAGAGGAAAGATAAAAATTTTCATGCGGGTGTATCAATTTATAATATCACGTGCGGTTTTTTTCTTACGAGAAAGTGCTACACCGCGCGTCGTTCTAGCGGGAACCTGGATAGACTTCCCATATTAGCATTGAATACACAGCATAAGCAAGATATCGTAAAGAGCTTTATTGAAAGATATCGTATAGGAATCATATTTAAGGTGACATTTGAATGTCGATTTGAAGAGATTTATTAAACTTCCCTAGCGGAAAAAATTTCTATAAATAACTACAAAAATAGACTTGAAATAGAAATGTGTAGAAATTTTTATATTATATCTTCGTTGAAACGTTAATTTTTTTTTAAATATCTACGAAATAGTACCACAAATTACAATGTTTTCAAGTCAAGCAATTATTGCAAGTAGTATTTCACGAAAATGTACAATTTTGTAAAAATTAGTACAAAACTTTACTAGTTTTAAAAAGTTGAAAAACAACGAAATTTTAAAGAATTAAAACATCTGCTTACTTGTAGAATATTATAAAAATTAACAAAAGTGTTACAATTTTAGCATTTTAATGTTGATTTTTATAACACTTTTCAAATTTACGTAGAATTTCTTAGATTCTGGCAGTTATATTTAATCTTTTTGTAGAATTTTGTAGAATTATTTCCGACAGGGTTCCTTCAAAATACAGATATTTTATATAGAATATAAAGAAATCTCTCAATCAAGACGCCTTTTAGACCTCTTATAACAGACATGTGAATATATTTATCTGATAGATATCTTTTCTTATTACTCAAAAGTTATCTTTAAATAGAAATCTTAAGGAGATCTTCCTGACATATTATAAACGCTATGTGGGGTGTGTGTCAATTATAAAGGTTTTTTGCGAGAGAACACAAAGGGTTTCTACGAAGAGGTTTGAGGTTTCATATACGAAGGGGAGATACATGTATGCATTCTGCGGCACACACGTGGCGCTTAATGCGTCGATTTTAACAATGGCGAATGATAATGAAATCATTTGTAGTCCAGTCCTGGCTTTGATCATTCAGATTGACGCGTTAATCACAAAAGTTTCGAAAACGAGTTTCCAACTCTCCGCCGCGTAACCGCGTTGTACAAGTAAACCTGATTCTGAATATTGTGCGTATGACTTACGCATCGCAGATACAAACCTTATTCGAGTGGTCGATATTTTTTCTTTTTAATCGCCAGATTAAAACACGATATAAACATATAATAAAAAATTGCGAGGATCCCTCAGGGCTCGGCGAACTCTAACGGTGTGCGCCATCTAATACACGAAACGCAGCCTACATAACCACACGGACACACATCTACAATACATCACACCCATACATAAACGCGAAAGTTTAATACAAACTATATTCTTCTTTAAAACCTCTAATCCCAATTTGGAGGGTTTTACAGAATTTTACATGTAATCCAATCCCAGGAAACCCAGTTTCATGTGAGTACAAGTTGTAAAACTTTTATACAAAGCATAAGTTATGACGAAGTGGCAATTCGTCTACAAGGATATAACTAATCAATATATGAATTTTGAAATATTCACTCATTTTTTGTATAAAATCGGAGATTCCTTGGATCATTAATGCATATAGGTACTATAATCGTACGCAAGCATTTTTGATTTCATGAATTTAATACGACGAAAATACTGTTAAAAAGAAACGTATGATTTTACATCAGACATCACAAAATTAATTTGCACGGGAACATACGTTTAATTTGTTTACGCCACCACTGCTTTCGCTTTAACTGCGATTTTTCAGCATAATCGGAGCAATTAAATGTATATCATACACCGCGAAGTAATTGAAAGTGGTTCGCGAGGTTTTCGCACGTACAGGCGCCGACTCGGTCGACGACTTTAGCCATCGCGATACGTAGACAGACCTGGGACGCATCCCGATGAATAAACAACAGTGACATCATGTCGGCACCGCCGACCAATATCGCCGCAGTTGGTTGTGTTTTATCATTGTCATTATCGAGTGTGAAATTATCGACAGTGTTGCAATTGCAGCCTTCAAAAATTACTCGCCAATAAATTGAATTACATCGTTTCCAGCGTCTTTAATATTACGATATATTCTTCGTCGAGGCTCTCGATTTGACACTTTTGCGAATAGATTGGAAAATTTTAACTCACAAACAATATTGAATACCCATTGAATAATCTCAATGAGGCTAACTAGTGTTTTAATTTTAGCACAAAAAATATTCCCAAAATTTTCATGGTGTAATTTAAAGTTTGTAATTTTTAGGTTTATATAATAACGGATTTACAGATTTATAAATAACGCAAAATATGAGACATAATAAATGGGCTTAAAAAAAGAAGGGCGAGAGTTCGTGCTTCTTTCGAAGCTCCGAAATTTCTGTCACTCCGATATTTCTGGAACACGGTATGTACGAGCAAGACGAAGGCGAGTTTTGCCTCATTATGTGTTATGCCCAAGGCTCGTGCAATCTCGGTCGCGGAGAAAGTGGAAAAGTGTATCACTCACTTTATCCCCTACATACCGGGTGACGTCGGACAGCAACTACAGTAACACAACCGCACGTAATTCCGTAAACTTATCATTATTTATGAAATATTAATTTCAACAAACTACACTCAGAAAAAAAATTTATTTAGGTTGAACAAATGAGATACGTTGAAATCATGTTTCTCTGAATCTACTAAATTTTTATTTACTTCTGTCAAATCGTTTGCTAGATTTGAAGAAATAGATATGAATTTTCTTAGAAATTTCAGTCATAATTAAACAAACTTTTGGTTAAAATAAAGAAATCCAAAGTCTAGCAAGGTCAAAATTCAAAGAAAATTTGTTTGATTTCAAAGAAACTTTTTTCTGGGTGTAATTAATAATTGCCAATTTCAGTAGAAATTTTGATATTAATCAACTAGATAACATAAATATAGATAAGATGGGCTCTTAGATTTTTTAAATAAACTACATACTAAATAGTTTGTAAAACTATTTATATAAACCGATAGCTGGGTTTTACTTGCTTGTTTAATAAATATGTTAATCGACACATTAGTTTCGGCCATTTTCAGTGTAACACAATTCGCAATGCTCAACCTCTCAAGACACCTCGATTTTACAATGTGGACGTTGTCAGGATCGAGAATGCTCCATTAGCCAAGAAATTAAATCGGTTTAAATGCTTCTTTGGTCAAGAAGATAAAATCGAGCAAGCTTAGTCTTTACATGCACACGTTTAACACCAACTATTCCTATCTGTGTATCTACTGACTTTCATCGCCCACTTCTTTTCAACTTCACGTAAAAGACTATATTTAGAAAACACAAAAAGTTAACACAAGTTCGGCACAACAAAAGTGGCCACTTCGACATAAAGATGAGCCGCGGAAACGGCTCAAATCTGCGCGCCGATAAATAATCCAAGCTTCTCTCGTTTCCTATTTGCAAATGTGTAACGATGAGCGAGTGCATCAACGATGCAGCGTGCAATATTCGTCAAGGAAGTCGAGCATTTTTTTATGACACGAAGCAAATGAACATATGACGTTGATCGTAAGCACATGTTCGTCCGCTAATAGACCCATTCAGTCGCGTTAATCTGGAAATAGCGATATAGCTGCACGACGGCAGCCGATTCGCGGGACCGCGATAATGACACCAGTTACATACGTTCGATTACCCGAAGAATCACCAATGATACATATTAATACCGATGCAAAATTAATCTAGGAAAATTTACACACCCTGTCTCTCTCTCAGCCCATATATTCTGCACATACTTGTTCCAATTTAAATTATTTCTCTTGTCCACTCCGAAGTAATTTTAACGACGAGCACAAATTTAAAAAAAATCACGCTCGTGTTTTAGTAATAACAAAAATTTCAAATTTACATAAGATATGAAAATGTTACAGTACTAGCAACAGTTTATTCGACATAATAATTTCGATTACGATTGGAATTACAATCGTACACGTTTCAACACTGTACTGCGTCTTCTTCAGCACGTAAAACTTAAATATAGGTCGCGTGGTAACATGTCATATAGAAAATTTACATATTCAAAAACCGTAGAATAATATGAATACGAAGGTTGATATTGTTACGCCAGGTTATATATTGTCCCGAGTGGCTAAGGTGACCAACTTTTTCTCTTCAATTTGGTTCCAAATGAGATGCAGGTTGGATAAAACATGATATACCGCAATCCGTCGGGTTTTGTCAAGCGATTAATCGTATGTCACGAGTCTTTGGTGGTTCGAAAGAGACTGACATAAACATTTTCTTATTCTATCCAGCAAAACATTCACGAAACTTTTGGGAACGTGCACTACGAAAGCTCTGCGTATTTACTTTGAATTCCTTTCAGTAAAATAAATTGCCACAAAATCTCGAGGTCTCTAAGGGATAACTAAACTGACACCAAAACACATTTGCTTCATTATTTTCAGAAATCTGTCTCTTATTCACAAAACGAACGGACGAGAAATCGAACACGAGTCTTTCCATTATCTCCACGGAAAAATATATATTTCATTATATATAAAGAAAAGTAGAAAGGATACATTCGTTTTATATTACTCGTATATGCGTTATAAGAAATACATACTACTACTATAAATGTAATTCCAATAAATTGAAATTTTTCATATATTATTCATATGTATTAAAAATATATAATAACATGTATGATATATATACATTATAATACATAGTTATGTATATAATTATATACGTCTAATGTATGCATTGTATATTTTTTATATTTTATCATATATTTTATATAAAAATATTAAAAGGAATATTGCGTTAGGTGTTCTAAGTATCTTAGAATTTAGGTTCTCAACGCTTTACTGGCGGAGATCAAATTGATTTCATTTCCCACAACTGTTAGATCTGATTTCTCGCTACTTCTTATATACTGTTATTGGTTGATTTTTAAATACGAGAAAGTGTGCTGCCTCGCAACAGCGAAGAGCGTTATTGCGAAATTATAAAAATATTATTTAAATATTGTTCATATATTTCATATACATTTTTAGTATATTTCTGACATATATAATATTATATACGATTTTTAATAGAATTTTTATATACTAAATACATGAAATATGTTATCATATATTTTCACCTACTTTGTAAAATATATACAATATTTTTCCGTGGGGATAGTTAGGCTTCCTCACTGATCTACCTAAATCTCCTAAAGTATTCGGAGCGTAATGAAGTGCTAGAAAAGAGACAATCTATCTTATGTTAGACCGATGGATACTCTCCCTCCCTACGTAGATGGAAATGGATGATTGGACAGTCCCTCATAATGTCAGATAGTCACTTAATCACTTTAAGTGCTGATTTATGCCACCGAATTTTAAGCCTGTCTCAATCGCCACAATCTAAATCCCATTTTTTATTAATGAACACAATTGATGCAATGTCACGTGCACCAAAAACTAAAAGGTATGCAGATAATGCGAGACAATAATTAATTTCTCACGTTATCACCATCGCTGCACAACATCCGTGTGTAATCGCAAGCCGCGCTATGTTGAAATTGTAATGTGTTCTCTCATGAACCAAGTCACATGAACCCAAGCAGAACAAACAGTCATTTAAAAGTCAAGATGACATCAAAAAGGAATTATTTCTCCGAAGCTAAGATGATATCATTCAACACTTTTAATTAGACATAATTTGATTCTTTTATGACCTTTACGACGTTTTGAGTTTTCGACCAGTCTCGCCGAGAGGACGCAAATCGCTCGTGCATGCGAAATGATTAAAATCTCGCAGATATTATATTTTACGAATTTGTTAAAATATTTGAGTTTTGATTAATGTGTGCGATTTCTTATTCACGATTTACAAAATAAAAACTCAACAATCGTATAAAATATTGAACATTGCTTTATCGTACAAATCGTATTTTTATCATATCTTTGTGTAACAAAAAAAATTTATATTCATTATTGAAATTATCGCAAATCGTGTCAAACGGCATCTCAAAATTTCCAAATCATACACTGAGAAAAATGCTTTGATTGTATCAACAAAACATGTGTGATAGAATGTATTTTGGCTAAACCAAACAGAATTTCTAGTTAGCATATCGATAGGGCTCGATATTTCATAACCAGAAGTTTGCTAGACTTCACTACACATCTGGTAAATTTAATCCTAAAGGAATTTTGATTCATCCATTTTCTAACAGACGACTGGTTGAATCTACCAGATTTTTTTTCAGTGTGTGGACCGTGAGCACACTGAGAGACCTATTTTGTTGAATGAAACAGAATTTAGTTGACAGAATTTCTTGTTTGGATATGGATCGACAAACAAATCTTTCAGTTGATACAATAAAAAATTTAGGTATATCAACACGCAAATTTGATTGAGTGAACATGCGCAGAATCCTATTATAATATTCAACTAAAGGATTTAGTTCGTGATGAGATAGACGAATTTATTATCTTAAAATTTTGTTCAGATAAACAACTCATGGAAACAAAATAGTTAGTTGTTGTAACATTTAACTTCTTTTCAGCAACGTATTTTTCGTTTCATACAAGCAAATTACATGTTCAGTCAACAAAATGATTCAATCACACTATTTCGTTTTATTCAACAAAATGGGTCTCTCAGTGCATTTTTCTATCAAACTAGACTTTAGATAATCATTATGACGTCTCTTTGACGTCATTTTGGCTTCATCATGACTTGCTGCTCCGCTTGGGAAATCTCATGGCACGATGTCAGTGCGGTACGGTGACAAGAAGAAAGAGGAAGAATAGAGAGAACGGCGACAAGAGTAACAATATCGGCGACAGGTATTTGTTATTCCGGTCGCTTCGACACCCGCCTCGTTGACCCAGCATATCACTTCACACGCGCAGGGCCTTTAATTCTCATTCATAAGTATCACACGCCGCGCCATGTGGCACGGCGACGTCGCGTATAGTGCAACGTCATTCGGCTAGATTGCAGCCGCCAGCCGCGACGATGCAACACCGGCACGGCTCGCGAGGGAAGCGCGGCGGGAAATAAATTACGCGCCTTGGACTCCCGAAGGTGAAGTTGATTTCGTAAAACGCCGTAAATATTATTTCTATCGCGATGCGCCGTTCCGCAAGAACAAAAATTTCACCCGATTTACGTACGGTTCTACTTCTGTCGCGCATTCCTGTAACAGCAAATATTATATCTCTAAAGAAAATAACGAGGCCTCTCTTATCTACAAGCGAATCCTTCAGAGTATCTAACAAGAAACTCGTTTATTATCATACTATGTCTAGTATTTTAAGGGGATCCTAAAGCCCTCTGTTTTATCGACATTCTTTGTTAGAAGTAATCTTTTAATTGGCTTTATAGAAATGCAAAACTCTTTTACGAAATTAAAGTACGCAGCAAAATCTAGACTATGCTAGTCGACTTTATACCAAAAACAAAAAAAAATTTTTTTACTAATATTTGGTACACTTGATGACAATATTTGCTTGATACAAGAATTCTACAATATACAAAATGAGACCAGCATACTCTAGGAACAACATATAAGAACAATATCGTGCAATTAGAACTAAGATTAATAGCCCAGAAAAAAAGATTACTTCTAATAAACGCAAGTCCAAAAATTCAAGTCTAGAAGAAGAGAAAAAGAGCGGTATGGCGTGTAGAAATAGTTGCAGGCTTTTTCGAGAGAGGTCGCTGCCAAACATCTATCACATTGTCAGTAAAGCCTATAGACATACGAGTATATAGACTGCGCGTTCCCTACTTCACTCGCGTGAAAACATGCGCCAACTTTAGAAAGAGATAGCTGGTGTGGGACCGTATCTTTATCTTTGTCGAAATGAAGTAGTGGGGGTAAACAAAAGAGTAGAGGAACGATAGATAGACAGAGAAAGAGCTACTACGTAAGCATGTTGTCTCTTTCTCAGGTGTGCAAACGTCTGCAGCCACAATGCGCAGTCTATATACGAGTATACTATGTCTATGGTAAAACCATGGTGTTAACGATGCTAGAATTCGATCCAAAATCTCGGTCTGAGCAAGGTATAGCTAATAAAATTGCTGCTTTTTTCGTAAAAGTTGCAAATTGATTGGCTATAAATTTCTCAGACCGAGTAGAACTTGGAATTAAAAATGTCAATAATTGACATTTTTAATTCCGTCTCCTATCTTATCGACACTGATCGAGTTCGCCAGCGGCTTTAAGATCCCCTTAAGAGAAAAACGTATTTCTTTGAATAGCAAAAAAGATATAGATGAGCTATCATGAAATCCCAGCGTTTTTTTAGCGTATCACAATTTTTTCTTTTAGTTTTCCAGGCTTGAACGTCTAGTCAGGTGAGATGTAATCTTTCCTATCGTAAAACTGTCAACCGTCTTCCCTTTTCTGTTCCAGGATATCCTCATGCCTGCTCCTCAAGATCCCGAAATTCGTGGCACCGTGTGTAAACCGGAGGTGATAACAAAAACTGCTACCCACCGTGCACGCAAACTTTCACGTCGCGAAGTTAACGAACCGCCGGTCGTGGATTAATTGTTTAAGCGCTGCACCGTAACAGTGCGTTTACGGCGAAGATAACGAACCGAGTTTTATAACGTTTGCCGAGGGAACTTTGCGGTGTTAACGAACGCAGCCTCGGGCTCGAGAACATTCAAAGAAACGCAGCGATTTTGTCCCTTTAATTTGTAAAACAAAGAGAACTGCAAAGAGATATGTTTCTCACCAATTTTACCAATGTTACAAAGTCATTGACCCTTAAATATATTAAAAGACACAATAAGCAACTCTCTCGTCTACTTTTACACAAAATACTTTTATAGAAAGTGTTGGAGCGTTTTTTTTATCCGCTAGAAAATTGTATCTGTTGTAGAAAACGAAATTATTGATGTACAGTACTGGCCAAAATTATATCACCTATAGGTTCTCTGAGCATAACTTTCGTCAAAGTGTATCAAATGCGCTCTAAGTTTCCAAGTAGACACCTGATAACAGGTGCACCTTGCGCGATAAGATACACCATGATTTTCCAATTTTTCATTCGCGCACTGTAAAACTAGTTATGCTCAAAAAACCGAAAACACCTACTCTGAGAAATATTTATGGCTTTCTTATTTTAATGGACCTAGTTTTTTTTCGCGCGAACTATATATAACATGTGTGACATCTATACTTATTCTTGAAAGAAATGCCGTAATTTTTCGATCCTGAACCGTCCTGAAATTCGATCCTGAAAATTCTTGAACTTTAGTTTTAGTTTCACCCAGTTTCAGTTTTCGAGTGGAACAAATTTTGTACGTTTCCATTTTTAGATTGACGATATTTACATTTTTAGTCTCATAATCTTTGAAACTTTCAAGTGTCATGTGCATTTAGATGGATTACGAATGTCAACTTAATCTATCATCATAGTAGCAAACACTGCACTTATCATGCTACAAATATTATATAAAGTTGATATCGCGATATCGTTTCTTAAATAGACTAGTGACGAATCCGTTCGTGTACCCTGAAAAATAAAGTCACGTTAGATGTGTATTTATATGTAAGAGAAATTAATCCTTAACAAATAAACTAATAAATAGATATATTGCCAGTTTGGTCAACGTACAACATAACAAAAATTTAGTAGATTCAAAGAAACGTGATTTCAAGGTATCTTATTTGTTTAACCTAACTACATCTTTCTGGATGTACGAGTAATGTTTTATTATTTTTATCACTTATTAATTTAACATATAGCCGTTTTCTCAAGACGCCTTTTCATCATTTTTGCCTCTAGTTCGACACAATATAACACCGACGATCACCATCCTCCCTAAGTAAAATGTTGCCCTTTGCAGGCGCGACTTTTGTCATGCGGGAAGGGTTACTCGTCGGTTAATGGGCACAAAGGGCGATGTAGACGCACTTCTCCGTTGAGTACGCACTCAAGGTGTAGTCTTTTGAAACCCTGTTTTTATCGCGATCTGTGACACCGACCCACGCCTGCCTAACAATGAGCGCAATGCGAATGTTCGCACGCCATTTTTGTGCTTTTTTGGAGAAAGTCCCATTTTTTATAGGCGCGTTTCTTGCCTATCACCTACTTGCTTGGTCTTCTCTAATCGAATTTGATTGGAATAAATATAATCACAAATTTAAGAAAGTACGATAAAAGTTCCTCATACCCGTAGTAGTTACACATTAGTGGTCTTAATTTTTCGAAGTTTCGAACTTTCAAAGTTTCGAATATTCGAAGTCCACTATAGTGCATTAACATATGAGTTTTCAAAGACCGTGCCAAAATTTATTTCCTTCGATGTAATTGTGTTTTTTTTTAGCGAATTGCCACTATGTGTCCAACAAAAAGTACGTTTGTTTTTTATACTTTGCAATGACAGTAATTAGTTGGCATTTAATTAGTTCACAGTTATAATAAAAACGATTAATTTTGCAATATTTGTTATTGTTTTTGTCTTGTTAATACATTAGTTGATTTCAAATATTCGAAACTTTAAGTCTTTGAAAAATTTGAAAACTTTAATACTCGAAGGATTTCTACAAATCTTCGACGATTCGAAGCTTCGAAATAAAAAATTTTCGAAGAAAAATCCCAGCTCTATTACACATTTTGCGGTGTTGCCGCGTGCATAAAAATCGTAGATCGGAAAAGAAAAACGTAATAAACAAACGGAGATTGATGTAAGCAAAGTTAAAAGACCAGAATAGATCCACGTGCACTTACATACCAGAAAAACTCAGATTGAGTCGATTCCATTCGTCGCCCTAACATTAAATGGTATCCTCCGCAATTGAAGTACATACATACATAGGTAGTCGTCTTTGCAATTGCCGTGTTGTGTTCCTAATCCGACCGAAAGAAGTATAATACATAAAATGGTATTATAAATATAACCAGTATCATACTTCAAAAAATTAGTGGTTTTTGTAAATCGGCTTGTCTAAGAAAGTGTTCTATTTTTTTATTCGATCCACAATCTAAAGGGCAACTAAATGTCAGTTGCAAATTAGTCGAAAATCATGTTTTGGTCCGGGTCAATGCGAAAAATTTACGAACATAAGTATGCATTTTATACACATATATGTATATACAATATATATATGTATACAGGGTGTTAAATTTCAAACGTAACAGGTGCAATATTTCGTAAACAATGCATTTTAGAAAGAAATGTTTCCCACAAAAGTTGTAGGGTTCCAGAGAAAACATAACATAGTAATATTCGTATAACCTTGGGTGGCGTCTCCAAAGTCAAGTGGAGGTGAGAACGAATTTTTTAAATGGAAACCTATATTTTTTATTATAACATCTTTTTTCACTGATTAATTTGAACAACTTTTATCTGAAGCAATAAATAAAAAGCTTTTTTATTTACTTAATATTTTTTAAGATATTCAATACTTGGTAACTCTTTCAACATTCAGTTTACGATATTGAATATTAAATGACGGAATGAAAGGACTCAGAAAAGAAAAAAAAAATCAAGTAAATAAGAAATACTTTATTAATAAATTAATAAATCTTCATATAAAAATAAAAGAATTTTCGTTACTTCTCCTACAAATTCTTTTTGTAAAAATTCTTTTATATTTGTATTTAGCAAATAAAATTTATAACGCTCTGATGTGAAATTACAGATATGAAGTAATAAGGATATAAGAGCCAAGATGGATGTTAGTGTCTAAATTTTATTTTTTTTAATTTATTGCGAAAAACGATATAAATATAATATGAGAACACAACTTTGTGTAAGACTTGTAGTCGATTGATCTCAGGTTTAATCCCGATTCTCATCCGTGTAATACAAAAGTTTGATTGGAGAGTTTACAAACACTCAGTTTACAAGAGATTGATCGAAGAGTTCGAAGATTATAAATAAAAGAATGGAGTGAGTTGTAACCTGTTTCGAAAATAATAAATTAAAAGTAACGGTATTTAATCAATATCAATGAAGAAAAGTCACTACGTATAAAAATAGTTTTACAAGAATGTTAGAGAAGTCCACTACCTAGATTAATATATTTCAGGTTAACGACTGATATATTATCGAATGCGTACTCAAGTGCCGATACGGAAGTGAATCGCTCAACAAACTAGATGAACATGAACACCGTTACCAGATTTATGAACTAGCAAATATGTGATCAAATCGGATAGCGGAGGGTAAATCGTAACCAAAGCAACTTATGATAAGCAAGAAAAATATTTCGATGATAACATTATTTCTGAGAATGGAAAATATCATTTCACGCGGACATTGGTAGCATTAATGCAATGTTTACATTGCGCCATTCATAATTTTATGACAGTCGGATTAACGCACGATAAAAATAGGTGCTCGTGAGATACGTACTCGATAAGTTTAATTCAAATTCTATTCATTTTATTTATGACTATTCTCGTAGCTTTGTATAAGTTCAAGAACGTGCATCACACAAGCTTAAGATACCGAATCAGATCGGAAGCGTTGAAAATTTGCAAATTGGAGAAACAAAAATCTTTTTTTTAATATTCAGTAAATCGCAATTTCTTCGTTACTTACTACCTTTTTATCCAAAAAGTGTTGAAATTGAAGACTTAACTGTAGACTCATACGTTTATAAACAAGTATTCCGATACACGTCGAATTTTTATCGGTTAATAAATGATTAATCTTGAAATAAGTCCTGAGACAAGGCTGAAATTGAAAGTTTAGAACTGTTATTTTATACTGTTACCCCGAGTCGAAATTTTGGTACTATTTTGACACTTTTAAAGATAATTTACACCTACTTAGCTGATCTATGCACCTGCATAGACCCAGCAATAACTACTTTGATGACATTATATTTTTTACTCCTCCCTTGAATCTTTAATTCTAGAAGTTTATTTTAGCTCCTACTTAAAACGGCTTACTTTAATGCTAAATTGGCAAAAGTAGAAATTTCCGACACTATCAGCTTTAAAGTAGCAGTACATTTTGTACTTGCAGTCCTCTTTTACTGTCTTAGGTCCTACTATTATAATAGAATCAAAGGTTCAACATAGGGCTAAAATTTCGACTCGGGACATGTACATTATTTTAAATTATTTATGTTAGAGACGCCCGCCTCGTGTGAGAGGGAGGTCCACGTTCAAACCCTGGCTGAGATAATATTTTTCGCAATAAATTTAAAATATGAAATATTAAGACACTAACATTCTGTCACGGCTCTTACAATTAGTCCTTTCTTCCTTCGAATTTGCGTTTATCACATTTGAGCCATGCGAATTTTCATTTATTTGTTTATTTATGTTATATATTATTATTTTATCTAACATTAAAAACCAAATATAAGTATACAATTGTGTTTTTCGCGCAGTAATCAGTAATATATCTCTCTCTTTCTCTCTCTCTCTCTCTCTCTCTCTCTCTCTCTCTCTCTCTCTCTCTCTCTCTCTCTCTCTCTCTCTCTCTCTCCCCCCCCTCCCTCTCCTCTTTCCTTTCTTCTCTCGATACGCAATATCATCGCTACATACTCTACCACGTTCTGTCTCAAAGGCGTTATAAATAACTGCGTTCAGCCCCGCGTGCATCCGTGATTACGATCGCGGAAGATAGCAGAATGCACAGCAGGCACATTGCCGCACTCCATGTCCCAACCCTTCGGGATCACGCACGAGAACTTTCCCTAGCTATAACATTACGTACTTACGTCGTTACTACACTGGCAGACCCATTTTGTTGAATAAAACGAAATAATTTGATTCAATCATTTTGTTGACTGAACATGTAATTTGGTACTGTAAAACGAAAAATATATTGCTGAAACGAAGTTAAATATTACAACGACAAACTATTTTGTATCCATCGGTTGTTTATCTGGACAAAATTTTATGGTTGAGATAACAAATGCGTCCATCTCATCACGTCCCAAATAATCGTGTTTGTTGCGTGAGCTAAATCGCTTAGTCGAATATTATAAAGGGATTCTGCACATGTTCACTCAACCAAATTTGTGTGCTCATATAACCAAATTTTCCAACTAAATTTTTCGTTGTATCAACAAAAGCTTCATCAATGTATCAATGAAAGCTTCGTTTGTCCATATCCAAACAAAAAATTAAGTTGAGTCAAAATTTTGTTTTAATCAACAAAATGGGTCTCTCAGTGTACTCGAGTACAACATCTAGTATTTTTTATTGCTAGTAAAAAATAGGCGAGAAAGATTTAGAGTGCGGGCCTGGATGTCTCAGTCGGAAGAGCATTCGCCCGGCAAACAGAAGGTCCCAGGTTCAAATCCTGGTCTACTTCTAGCCCGTTATTTTTCTCGCCGAAAAATTAACAAGTGGCGCTTCTTAATGCCCACCTCCCCGAAGATACATCCCTATTTATATTCTAAAGTTGTGAAGGCTCCCAAAAGAAAAATATGTAGGAAGGAGAAGTGCCAATGTGAGCCACAAAATGAACGGAACTCGGTTCTCACAATATCGAAAAAGAATTTCTCTTTAATATAAAACGTTTCGACCCTTCTTCGGGTCTTCTTTAGTTAGACTACAATGAAATCAGCGAATATACATGTTGAATACTTATATGGTATAACTTATGTAAAGAATAGTATGAAAAATCAGTTACCTCGTGAGTAAAATTTAACGTAGGGGTTCGAAGCACTATGTGATTACGGAATCATTTCTCTATGTGTGTTAATATTAGTAGATCTCTAAATGGTCCCAGACATGAAGAAGACTGAATAACACAAATCGGCAGAAGGATGAGTCCGTAGCAACGATATTAGAACGACTGTGACACAGCAGTATCACGCAAGGAGAATCTTGACAATAGAGTGTGGTAAACTTGACGGTGGAATTAGTCATGTGTCTCAACTTTACAAAACAATCAATAAGGCGCAATATTTAAATACTAAGAAGATATAAAAGATATAATAAGTCAGAAAATTAAAGTGGACATCTACAAGTGTGTTGAGAGC
>NW_011967066.1:134866-138785 GCF_000949405.1 Vollenhovia emeryi
CAGGACAACACGACGAACAAAGTTTAAATTTTATAAAAAGAAACCAATGTCAGGAAGTAAGATTGAAAAAAATAAAGGTTGGTCAAAGACTTTAAAATTGTAAAATAGGGTGGTAAAATAAAAGTTGGTCACATAAAAATACAAATAAAAATAAAATAAGAATTAAAGGTTGGTATTAAATCCCTATTTATTACTATGGACAATCTAAATACGCGTTTTTTTAACCAGTGACTTTTTACTTTTTATTGTTTCGCTATTTTTTATTAATTTATTTAATTTCGCATTTTTAATTCGTGCTGATAAAGACTTAGAATAGTCGAAACGTTTACTATGCCACATAGTCTATGTTTTATCAATAAACTACTTCTTATTGAATATGACACTTCATGTTGCTCATATTTTTCGGTCCTCGACTTTGTAATATTTGTTTATACATTTAATAAAAATGTTTAACAAAAGAACAATGCTTGTTAAATCACTTGTGTACGTGTTGGGCACTGTTTGTTAAATAAATTTGGTTTAAAGATCAATCATTTTTGTCGCACCTCGTTTTATATCAACATTTTATATAAACAAAAGTTTATTACAGATTATTTCTTCATTGATCAGTATCATAGAGCATATTACAACTCTTCTATCTTGTGTATGTAATTTAAATAACACTTCTAAACATTAGTACTAAAGATCTTTATAAAATTGACACTTTACTTTACTAAAAAATGGAAAATGCTAGTTCTATTTGTATCCGAAAGAATTCCACCGTTGAAAAAACGTATCTAAAATATAATTTAATTTCTCGTAATACCTTATACAAAAATTATGTTAAATATAAAATTTCATGGTTTTCGAGGAGTTCTATAGTTTCTGTTGCGTTTTGATTAATAGCTTTTAAGTATTTTAAAATAAATTCTTAACTTCAGCGTTGGCGCCGCACTTCTTAATAAAGTGTGAAGTGCTGCTCAGTTCTATCGTTTTCCCAACAATTTTCAACAGTCCTCGCACAGTTTCAATAATTTTGATGCTTTGTTAATAATTTTAACTAACCGTTCCTTAACTATTTTTAAATAAATTTTTAATCTCGTTGTCATCATTGCCACCACACGTCTTAATAAAATATGAAACTGCTACGTAATTTTCTCATACTTTTCAGATTTAGCAGCAATATCAATAAAACTATTTCTTAAAACCATCACTACATAATCTATCGCAGATGCGAAAGAAACTGTTGACATGTATTTTTAAAGTAAAGTGTCAATTTTAAGGGAACGTACTTAAAGTGCCTCGATAATATTGCAGTCAAAAGATTGGTGTTTTACATTAAACGTCAGAAGATTGAAATGGCATTTAGAAAATTTAGGCATTGCATCTTTTGATATAATAGTTTCACTCGTCGAGAAAAATCACAAATTTTCTTGATCCTGGTCGCGTTCCGGCTGGTAATGCACGAAGCAATTTGGCTACTGCCTAGTCGAGCGTCGCCGTACAAATGAGGCAGTGACTTTTTGTACGACAGTATCGTGGATACGTTGTGTCCCTGCCACATATGTCGTCAACAAATTCATAGAAAATATTTAACAAAAGAGATAAAAATTTCACAAAGGATAGATATTATATCTAATCTAAAGAGTTAAAACGTGAAAAGTTTTCCAGTTTTCTTGTAAGATGTATACATTAACAATAAGTACTCTATACTTTATACTCCAAACAGATTTTGAGAACTAAGTGATATTTTCACTTGTTAATGTAACGCTTATCTGGATGTGTGTGATCAAATGTTGAGAAAAATACTCATATCTAAATTAACTTATTTTTTCCAAAGCTTTACGTTTCCCGAAAGAAATAAAATAATTGCAATTTTTAAACAAAAAGTATAAACTTTGTGTCGCCAGTAGATTGACAATAAATTATAAAAAGACAATTGTGTGACACAACTGACAGCTGGTTTATTAATTAACTAATCCGTTTCGACTTCGTTAAGATTTCGTGTGGCCGATGTCATGGATTTGAACAAATAACAATTAGATATCTTTAGCCTTTTACTATTTATTATCATAAAATGTCTTCGTTGATTGAATTAACTGAAAACACGGTAATTAAGTCTGTCGAAGTAAAAATAGAAATCTCGCACATGAATATGAACCTTTAGTCCCTGTTGCAAATAAAAAGGTGGCAAATGTAATAAAGTCATGATCGATGGATGGCTAGAAAGACGAGGCAGAATAACATTACACAGACACCAAAGTGTCTATGGTAGATAATTAACGAAATCCACCTGTGGAAATCCACCGTTCGCGAAATCACGCGCCAATTACTTCAATTTTGTTGTGATTATATAATTTTTATCCCCTTTAGAATAAATGCATCACACTCGAGCCGATAACTGTGTTCTTTGTGCCACTTGCGTGCATAAATTATGTAAAGACATACATCAGTTCACTTACAATTAGTGCGATGATATAACTCGTGCATAACGTCACGATAATCGATTGGGATTATTCAATGAACCAAGTTTCTTCTAAACTCAGTTGTAATTACACAACTGCACAAAGCTTATTTCTTCTTGTCACTTAATAATTTAAATAATTATATCAATAATAGCAAAATTGTTTCGACGTATTTTACATGTGTGTGTGCTTCAGTCTTATTTTACAACAATAAATTACGAATAAAAATTTTGCTACGCATACTAAAGTAAAAAAAAACAATAAAAGGTCTTGTATTTCAAACATTTTTACGGAATTCGCAAAAAGATTTTTTTAGCTTATTATAACAAAACATTTCCTTAGAACATTCATTGATTAGTCGCTGACACAACCCTTATCTTGTACTAGTAATGTAAAATATATAATATTATTTTATTTTAACTTTAGCAATTGTAAATCTTTGCTTACTTAATCTACTTTTTCATTTTAACATATTTTTTACTTAACATATTATCAATACATCTTTTAAATGATTAAATCTTTTCTCAGTCTTTCTTATTCTTTATTACTGCGATATAAGCCGCGAGGCATAAGCTTCGAGATAACCAAATTAAATTCGCTCACAATCAGCGCTATGCCCTTTTTATAAATGAATACATTCAATTAGCATATATCAAGAGCAATTATACGTATATCAATTTGCATCTCTGCGCAGATGCCACGTAACTAATCAGCTTGAATCGCCTTCGTATGGAAATACAGAAATTGATTCTAGAAATTCGCTGATATAATTGGACACATTTATCGAAGACCGTGTAGGAATTGTGGATAAATAAAGTCCGAAATTACGAAAAGTCTCGAGATGTAGAGCGAGATCGCTTGACAGCCGGAGCATTCTATAAGCCGTGCCATTCCATGGTATTGTCCTTCTGCTCCTCATACTAATTTCTAACATGAGACTGCAACCCGTTCTTCTTCCCGTGGATACAAAGAGACTCTCCCCCTCCCCCGCCGCCGTAGAAGCGCTCGTAGAAGCGCTTAGCGTATCACACGCAAATGAATCACGGAATCGCGCTTAACGATGACAATCTCGGATCAAAGTTCGTTCTCAAGTCATCTATGTTCATCATAGACCGCATGACGCGCCCTAGCGTATCGATGTAATTTAAGCACATGCGGAAATAGAGATCGAGATAATAAGCTTTAATCCACCGTCAGCACGTGCTACTTAGCCCATTAGACGCATTGCGAAGTATTTTTCTAAAAAACCTGACAATGGAATTATTATATCTAAAATATTCCAATAATAAAATTGTTTTGTCATCAATTTTGGGTTATTAAAAAAACTCTCGTGCAATAATTGAAGTTAAAAAGCTCAGACGGTGACATCGTGCGTTTTGTACGAGACAAAATTTATAAATGTATCAAAATAAATAATGAAATATTATTACGGAATAGTCTACAGGGTGTCCCAGGAAGAAAAGTCAATATTCTGT
>NW_011967066.1:140194-159873 GCF_000949405.1 Vollenhovia emeryi
GAGGTGATAGTATCGGTCGTTTTAAGCAAAAATGTTCATATGAATATGTGTCCCATTCCCCACTGTTTCCGAGATAGAGCACATTTTGTTGACGTCCTCGTTCAGATAAAACATGAACACTGAAAAGCGTTCCACTTTTACGCAATGTATTGAAAACATAGGAAAACACTTTACGATTTCTGCGTATAGGATAGCGTCGGCGGTCTTCTTCAACAGCAGCAGTTGCACTACCATCACAGAAACCGTAAACATATACAACATATCTGCATATTCGACATTTGCAAATATGCGAGGCATTTTGAACATTTCTACAATGTTATCGGCGCAACAGTCAACAGACGTACTATATAAGAGTAAATTCTCGCAGACGTTTATAAGGTTGGATGAAGGGTGAAGTGTACGGAAAAGAAGTACACGAGACATTCAAGTAGCTCTATCTCAGAAACAATGGGGAATCGGACATATGAACATTTTTCTTAAAATGTTCGATACTATCACCTCCCAGAATATTGACCTTTCCTCCTGGGGCACCTTGTATAACGGCCGTATTTATAAGTCGCTAATTAGAAACACAAGCGAATATATCAGCAATTGTATTAGTGAAGTATTATTATAAGTGTCTCGAAAATACGACGAGATTATTTATGTAATTTTCTTCTTGTCTTGGCAGAGAGTCAGTTTAGTTTTAAATTGCTTCATATAGGTTAAAAATGGCTTCTTAATTAAGTGGCAGCTCGATCTGTTTAGAAGTAAAATATCAAGTATTGGATATATGATGTCGAGTATTGGAAGATCGTACTTTTGCTCGATAGACAAGGACGGAAAGTGGTTCAACCAGAGTAGTTAAAATAGATCCGAGCAAGAAGGCGATTTCTCGCCAGCGCAAAATAACGAAAACGTTGAAATAGCTCAGACACTCTTTTTAATATCAGACGAGGAAATTTATTTCCTAGCGGTTTATAAAGAAGAAATTCTATTGAGATTCCTGAAAAGGAAACATTGCTCTCCCCGATCTTTCTCAAACACACCCCAAATTCACTCGCTTGTCTTCGAGAAGCTAAAGCAAAACGTTGCTGATGCGCGGTACGCAATTCGCAATTATTTCGCCGACGATCGATGATATTCGAAAGCGCAAATTGCGGGTAACGGAACTGCCATTTAATAGCGCGGACCGGAGGAGGAAGAGAGGCGGGCAGGGGAGAGAAATTACGTGACTCGTCCGAATTATTTCGTTCGATCGTGGCTTTGATAACGGGGGACAGGTTGCACGGCCCGTACCCGCCGATCGATAAGCTGTTGGGCATCAAAGTACCGCCGCCCATCAGCTGTTCCCCGCGCGAAGAATAGCCGGGCGAGCGGATTCGGCTGCGACTTGGACAGCTCGTTATTCCATCACGATCGATGGATCGCGCGATGGACGCGAGGCGTGTCGCTCGGGCTCTCCTCTGCGACCGTGGATCGTGATCGCGTGTCTTCCTGTGTGTGCCGGACCGTGTGGAGGATATTAAACCTTGCCCCGCAAATCCCGCCTGTATTATCGCTTCTTCTTGCGTAACCGTTTCGGCCGATCCTTTCATTATTCGTCCGATAGCCTCGATATTCTTGTACAGTTAACTCATTTATAGCCGCAAATAATAAAAAATACACAAGTCGTTGTGTATACATTAATAATACTCGAGGAAGGCGATCGCAAAAGAATTTAAACTTGAACATAGCGTTTAGAGGTATTCAATTGAATTAACAATATAGAGGTATTAAATTATTCCCTTGAGATTCTATTGTTATTGCGAATAAGATTAATATAATTGTTATGCTTTCACAAGATATGTTATTCTTTTTCTTCTGACACAAATATAAATGCGACTCGATAAACTCAAGCTCGAAAAAAAGTCTACGGCGATTGGAAGGATAATTATCCTGAAATTAAGATATTTTCAAGTTCAGGAAGTCTCGCGTATCGTCTGGCCATTATGTGTCAAAATTATGAAGGCGTAACAATGCGGCGATCTTTATTATCGTGAGTCTTTTTGGTAAGTTCCTGCGATTTCAGCAAACTTGCGCCGAGAACTAATAATAAAAACAAACGTAGTTCGGGGTGCGGTTATTTATTTTAGTTAATGACGCGAGAGATACGAGTATATTTCGAGATGCTGCCTTAGGCTGTCGCCACAACAAGGCCGCGTAACAAATTACATACGTTTACTTATCGAAATTTATACGCTTTTCTAAAAACAGTCAAAGTGATTGCGCGTCCTAAACATTTTGACAACATATTCTTCAGCGTTTTCTTTCAAAAAAATCTTTCAAAAGTAAGGAAACCTATTATATACAGACAGACAGAAATTTCATTGTTTTAAAAGTAATCGTATACACGTGTCGTTACTTCTATGAACATTCCTTCTATTTCTATGTCTCATATGTTCGAGATCTATATTTTACACGGTGAAATCATGTACACTTGCAAGATGATATGGAAATTGCTTAATAATATATTTTTTTATAAACAATTAATTTATTTATAAAATATTGAACCTCTTGTTCTCCCCTTTTTTCAATAATTGTTCATTTAGGAGTAAACTGTTCTCATTAACAAAAATTTATACATATATGTATATAGTATAAATGACTATACGCGCGCGCGCGTTGCTTGAAAAACTGACCCGAAAAGAAAGATTCAAAGCAGTTCGAAATATTTAATAAACTTCATATTGTACAAATGTTGATAATATTGGTACAAATATTTGCAAACCAATAAAGCTATTTGCAGTATGGCTATATTGACTTTTTCTGCAAATTTTATATATCAAAAGAATCTCCTATATATTTCTCTCATTTTGTACTTTTTTTAACCACGCAGTTGTACATGTAACTATACATATATAAACACATATACATTTTGAAGTAATTAATTTAAACTCTTATTTAACTTCATGCAGATTTAATCGCGTTCTCCTTGATTACCAAATGCGCGCATGCCTACCATTATTATTACGAAGCGGAAATGAGTGATTCATCAGGACCGATAATACGACCGCCAGGTTCTCGTGTGAAAGCTACCTAACAAGTACGACGGTATCTCCTGACAAGGCGGGAGAAGGGGCCACGAAAAGAAGCGGCCCCGATTTTATGGGGCCTCATTATCAGCTTTACTTGCTCCTTTCTTTCGATTTTGTCTTATTATTGAACGCGCAAAACGGACCTGCTCTCCCTCACCGACGTTTTTTTCACGACAGACTGAAATTCATACGCATTATAGTCACGGAATTCGTTAATCCCGCAAAATATTATTCATCAGGTAAACAATTAATTTCATATACTCTTCGTTCACTAATAAAAATTTCTGTCATAAATCAAAGCTGTTACGTAAAAATTGGCATTTATATAGACGTAATATGCAATAAAATATATCGTAAATTTAATTATCGACAAACAAAATTATTGATAAACTTCAATTAATTTAATCATTAATCAAAGCTGTTACGTAAAAATTGGCATTTATATAGACGTAATATGCAATAAAATATATCGTAAATTTAATTATCGACAAACAAAATCATTGATAAACTTCAATTAATTTAATCATTTCTCTTATAACACTTTGAAAGCAAAGAGTTAAATCGTTAATTGAAGAACTTTAAGTAATAATTGTGTATATAACATTAATATCAAAATATTATTCATCATGTAAATAATTAATTTCATATACTCTTCGTTCACCGATAAAACTTTGTTTCATAAATCAAAGGTGTTACGTAAAAATTGGCATTTATTATACAGGATGTTATGTAATACCCGTCTCACCTCTTATTTGCGGATAGAGCGGACTAGATTGAGTCGAAAAGTCCTCTACCATTTTGTAATTTTCGCAATAGTTAACGAGTTATTAATTATTAAAAATCACAGTCTTAGCCCGGCCTACCGTCCAATTCAAGCGCGCGGCGAGATACGGGAGTCCCGCGATTAGCGTTGCTAGGCGCGTGGAGAGTTGTTTAGTATACGTAGCCGTTGCAGTGTGTCATATACAAGTCCCCGCGCGCCTAGCAACGCCAATTGCGGGACGGTCGCACCTCGCCGTGCGTCTAAATTGGGCGGTAGGTCGGGCTAAGACAGCGATCTTTAATAATCAATAACTCCTGAATCATTGCAAAATTTGCAAAATGGTATAGGACTTTTCAACTCAGTCTCATCCGCTCTATCTGTAATAAGAGGTGAGGCGGGTATTACATAACACCCTGTATATAGACGTAATATGCAATATAACATATCGTAAATTCAATTATCGACAAACAAAATTATTGATAAACTTCAATTAATTTAATTATTTTTATGTGACATTTTCAATTGTTCTTTCTCTTATAATACTTTGAGAGCAAAGAGTTAAATTGTTAATCGATGAAGTTCAAGTAATAATTGTATTCATATATAGGTATATAACACAAATATTAACCGTGCAGCAGAAAAAATGTAGATATCAAAAATAGTAATCCGTATACTTTAGGAGACGTGTTAGAAAAGTACCGAAGTGAATGTGTTATTCGTAGCGCATAGAGTTTTGGATTTTCGCTTATCAAATTAATTATTTCTTCATTTCTCATATCGACTTTTTGTTTTAAAATTGGAATTCTGAATTGAACAGAAATCAGGTCGTATCAGCAATATTGTAATAATGCCGTCTCCAAATATTCGCCAGATATGTTTTATCCCCGCTGTTAACGCAGTAGTAAAAGTATTGGCTCGGCTCTTTGACGTTTCTCGGGCGGAATCGGAGCGCGATAGATAACCTTCGTGTTAAGGTTAAAGTCTTCTAGCAACAGCAGAGAGAAAATACATAAATAATATCTCGCACCAAAATGCACTCGATAATTTAGTAATTCGGTGACGAGCGATCTCGAAATTCGCATTATTCAAAGGTTGCTCCGAGACGCGGCGAGTGATTTTAAACACGGACACTCTCCGACATCGAGGTAACCGATTTAATAACAGTATTTAAAATTATTGTAAGAGTAATAATTTTCTTATTATGGGTGCCGTTACTAGGCAGTACGCAATACGTGCACCAGCGTAGGGCACAAAATCTCAATAGGCGCCAATACTTTTGTTTAAGGTAGTTGTTTCACGACAGTAATGCTCAAAAGTTTCTTCCAGACAGGAACCAGCACTTAATTATTACAATGAAATGTCTTGATGCAATGTTGTTCTAAAGAATACACTTACGATTAATACATAATGTAAAATAGTTTTGAAAGATTATAGTTTGAGACGCTGTTGCCACATCTCTTACACTACACTCATGTCTACTGCATAATTCTTCTCATTTTTCACCTTTAACTGTTTATATTGTTGGAACGGAACGGTCAATAATTTTGATTTTTTTCCAGTTACTCGTTCTATTTTACTTTACAACATATTTGTTTCTCCTACTAATCTTACTCACCGTAAAGCTTAAAACAGATAAAATGTGCCATCATTTGCGTTTGCAAACGTAAGTATTAATGTTTTAACACATAATAATATGTTTAAACAATATTTCACGTGTAATAATATTACAACGAATTATAATGTTACGTGTAATAATATTTTTAACGTGTTTTACACGTAATATTTCGTGTAACGTAGCAAACTTTAATTTTTTTTTTAGAACTTTGAGACGATCAATTTTAATTTAATTAGTCTTATTTTGCACGCGTATGAATGTAAAGAATAAACTGAAAAATTAAAAACAATTCTCACATAAATAATTTTACGAAATAACTACCTTGGGTGTCCACAAATATGTGAAAATTGACGCATTGCAGACGCGATTATTCGATTAGCAGTCTTATCAATCGAGAGTGAACTGACGCACAATCTTGATTAAAAGGACGTTATAGAAATATTCGCCAAGGCTAAGGCCAGAAACATAATTTTTTAATTTTCCTTTTCATTTTGTTTTTGCTCACTTTAGTCTAATTTTCAACGTATTATTCGAAAATAAATAAAATATATCCTGTATCCTTGACAATATGTGTGAAAACAAATACAAAATGAAGTAAAAATTGAAAAATTGAAAATATACAAAGGCAAAAAACGGAACTATTATCCTATTACGTCCTGGTTCTAGGTAATGTTACAAGTCGGAATTTTTGTCGCTATCTTTTATCTTTGCAGTTTTGCACTGGAGCGTGTGAACGAATCCTAGCGTAGGGGCGCCTAAAACAGTCGTAACGCCACCACTTATTATTAAAGTATATAAAAGTATAAAATTACAGTGTTAATAAAAGCGAAAGTGTGTATTTTTTCCGGAATTCGCACCGCCGCCGACATTATGAGATAAGAAATAATCAAAAGGATGACTTTCCACGATAAAAAATCATTGAGGAAACATGATGAAACTGCATGTAAACCATAATGAGTCTACGTAATTCACATTGTAAAAACACCAATATTTTCCGAAATAATTATTTTTTCATACCAATTAACTGACCACTAAACGCAACAAATATTACAGAAATTAAAGATAATTGATAATTATTAAAAATATGTGGAAAAATATAATATATTGGATGGTATAACATCGTGAAGTAATAATTTTGTAATTTTCAACTATTCTATTGAACATTAGAATCAACTTGTTGTCGAGTGTAAGTTTCAGAAGCTACTTTATCCGCGAAGACCAGAGACGTAATTAGCGACGCGTTTTCGCATATGTATTGATCCGCTCCATAATGCAGTTAATATATGTTCGTTTCTACAACTAATATTTACTCAGCTAACGCCTGGGCTCTAACGCGCTGTTCAAGCACGGTATTACAAGATAAGCCTAGGAGCATGTACGTAGAGCACGGCGTTTTGCAGGCCGCGCGGGTACAATAAAAATGGTAAGGGAGGCCAAGGTTAACACTCGAACGATATTCTAGAGCACGATAAGGGCACACACCTTCTTCAAAGACATGCCGAATAAACTTTACGAGGACAAAGGCAATTTCTGTAACGTAAAATAAAATTAACGCTCAAAACCTACGTATAATCGCACATTATACGCATATATGTATATCACGTAACATTGGAAATATTGAATTGCCTGTGGCGTTGCGATGACAAATGTCACGGGAGAGCTGTAGTTTTAAAACTTGAATGATTGCGTGAATTTTTATATGACAGCGTCATATACAGTGCTCGTCGCTTTACAGTAACAAATACCATACGGTAATAAGCGCTCGAAAAAGTGCTTTCGTGTAAACCGAATTTACCGAGTACAGGGCGAAACAAGTAATATAGGCCTCTACGCAAAAACTACGAGTTGTTTAGACGTTAATTGCTAATGACTGCGAATAAGAATTAAGGGGGATCGCAACGTATGACTCTGTAATTAATCGACAATGAGATTCAAATAATAAACTCGTAATAATTTTTACTAGGCTTGACATTATTTTTCTAACGACAATAGTTTTCATAAGATTCAACGACCTACGGTGGCCAATGTTTTTATTCAAAAACCGATTACAACGTTTCGGCACCGGGTTTGGGTCCTTTTCAAGTGTTCTGAAATCGCAAATTGCAAATTTGTATAACAATGCTGAAGGCCTATCATAAAACAACTCTAAAATTCATATCTTAGTGATAATTACTGCGTCATTAGTCAATCATTTGGCCAATACCATTCTATTGTGACGAACTGAGTAAAGACAAGAGAGAGTCATTAATGTAACACAAACAATCACCGTGTTCAATGAAACTTACATATTGGTCAAGTAAATTTCCAATTCTTAGAAGAAAGGTAAATTCGATTAAAGTACCACGATGTTCGCGCAATCATGTCCGGGATCAGAACTGATTTGACAATTGTCAGGAACCGACTTGTTTTGATGAGAGGTCGCGTTAGACTAATAAATAAATAAGATTAAACATATCATGTGCACTGAAATTATAAATACCTATCGAAACGAAGAAAGTCACAGATGTTCAAAGACCTTATTATATACTGGATTTAAGTTTTCAGTGTCGCGTTTTAAATTAATTGCATATCTGTGTTTTTTGATAAAAATCATTTCAGCAACCTCCCGTTTAATTTTATGTTTTTCGTCGACATACATAGTTTTGTATGTTTTCAAAGTTTTACGAAACTTGCCGGTTAAAAAATTTTACAAGGCTGTTCTAAAGTCCTAGTTAATTGGTTTTAGTATTAATCGAACCCTATTTGAATAAAATAAGGAGGCTCTCGAGAGAAATGTAACGCAAATGGTTCGCAAGGTCCTACTAACAATAAGTAGGAACTAACGAATCCTTTCTAAAAATATGGTACCTCCGAAAAATCCCTTCTACACGGAGAGAATTTATCCTGAAAATCATTTAATCGAAGGACAACATAACATTTTGAAGAACTGTATGAGAGTTTTTCGAAATTTTACCATGCATTTCACTAGTAAATTGTATGATAAAATTTCAGAAAGTTCTTCAAAAAGCCATGTTGTCCCACGATTACAGGATTTTCAGGGTGAATTTTAAAAGAAAATTCTCTCCGTTTAGTAAGAGTAGATCTTATAATTTCTTAAAAATACCTGTCGAGACCACATTACGCCCCACGTATTATTAAATCCTTATTTTTCTTCAGATATTGTATCCTCAAGATATCCTTTCTAGGTCTTAGTAAGTTGACCCTAAAATATGTATACACGCAGTTAAGGCGTCCTCATGAAACTCTAACGAGATGACAAATAGTAGTAAGGTAACGATTTTTACAACGTCTCTGATATGTACTTATCGCGACCTCTCTGGCCAACCTTAAAAATGTTCTACTACAAGCTCTGCAAGACCTTTCAATTCTAATATATGTATACCTTATCGCGTTGTTTCATTTCCACACTAAATATGCGCACATTTTGTATTACTAGAGGAAAGTCCCTTATTATGAGACAGGCTCCTAATATGAGACCGCGGAATTTCCGCTAAATTAATAGGCATTATCTGTTGATTCCGCCATGAATTTATTGCCCTTGGAGTGAAATCTGTTCAGTGGAAAATTGATTGTTGGATCGTATAATCGTTGCAAAAAAGATTTGTGATTGAATTTGGACGTTGAAAACCTACCTACTGTCTCATATTATAATTCTATCTCATAATAGAGGACCTTCCTCTATTCCATGAGTTTATTTTATATCATTTTTCTTCTTCAAATTATATCAAATTACAAATGCGATTTATACACTTGCATAATGTATCAAGCCTTTCTCTCCTTCCCCCGAAGTCAGTCGTGAATGTACAAAACATAAAACGTACGATAATCTTCTAAAACCCGTGTGCCGGTTCCAGTCCACAGTTTTCGAAACTTACAAACTACCCGCTACCAAAATGAATATTAAGCTATTTCGGTTTTGTATTTACACGACAAAAAACTACGATCGCCTAACGAAACCTAAGTATGTAGCTTTCGTATTTGATTAACGCAAATGTCAATTTACCTAAAATTGAGACATGATTGTAACATTAAGTAAATCCCGGCGATATACCGCCACAACAAAATTAATATCAACAGCCATATGAATTAACGTCGTCGCAAATTTCGTAACATTTATTACACCAAGTAAACACTTTTTACCAACAATTAATACAATCCAGAAGGCTCATATCTAAAAAGCACAAGGAATATACAAGACTAAAGGCCAAGACAGACTGATTTGTTAAGTAGTAAATGCTTTACGATGAAATAACAATTAATGTACAGAATCACAGAAAAATTCATAAGAAATGTCATAGACAGGAGTGAAATCTTACGTTCATCTCGCTCCTCTGCTTCGATCATAAATTCGTCAAAGCGACGAATCTCCCTCACGGAGATCTCCGCAAACAGTAAGATATCCTGCGTAAAAGAGAGAAGAGGGGCTTCCTCCTCCTCTACTTCTCGTATTTGTCCAATCGATCAGGCGAGGCACACGAACACACATAATTTTATTCGCTAATCGGCGCTCGTCAGTGCGGCAGCTCACGTTTCCGAGGATTTTCGAAGGTCCCCCGAGCTATCGCATCGCGTCGCGTCGCGTCGCGTCGCGTCGCGTCGCGCAGTCTCGAATTTTATCCCTTTGCGTATAATTCAGCCCGGGTGGCAGACGTGATCGGCAAGCGACGTCCGGTCCACACGCCGGTCGCCGCGCGAGAGGAAAAACACCAATTCCTGTGGGCTGTGCTTGACGAGCCGGCAGGATGAAATTCGCTGCAAAACGCCGCTTCGTCGCGCGGTGCAACGGGGAATGCATGATAACGCGCGAATGTACCGTATCTCCTCGCTTATCGATGAAGATATTTCGCTTTATACGATATCAAAAATTACGAAGCGTTTCTTATCAGTCGCGATAAGCATAATTAGTTGACAAACCGAAAAGACTTGACAATATTCATACCCATAATTCAATATTTATCATAATAAACTTTGTAATAACTTTATTTATCGATTTATATGCGTTGACGCGTGATTATTAATTTACTTTCGTAATTTATTCCAGCGCTTTGCGGCATTTTCATATGATTTCCCTCTCTCGCAGTTTTCTCAAGGTATCGCGAGAGGCTGGGATGCACCGACTCGCACATTGTGTCGAATTACTCACGCGGCGTGATGGCGGTCCACTGAGACTGTTGTCGGAGGTAGCCAAAATTAGTGAAAATGTGCGTCATTGCGCGACAAGATGACATAACGTAGATATCGATGTTCGACGAGAAACACTTTTAGCGAGGGGGAAACCGCTTACCAAAATCTTGCACACCAATGCCCACTAATGCCCAGTGAACATTACTTTATCTTATTATCTTATTTATCTTGTGTTATCTTATTGTATCTTATTTTATCTTATTTTATCTAATTTTATCTTAATAATGCCCCAGCTAGGCCTAATGCCCAAAGTAATGCCCAAAAAATGCCTAGTAATGCCCAGTAATGTCGTACACTACAATGCCCTCTGCGGTTTCCCTCTAGACTTTCAGCTGCCTCGAGCTCTTTCGTTCACAGTACGTTTTTCGAATTCGTCGGCATTGCACAAATTTTTCATCGCAACCAATTATTACGAGTAATAATTCCCAGTGTTTTGCTCCTCGTTATAAGCGACGTTTCATGCACGAGGCAGAGCGTACTGGAAAACATAACACCGCAAAATACCAGTGACGCAGTACGCGAGACACGTGTAAAAATAATCTCGATACACTTGTAGGCGAACTCTGAAAGTCGTGGAGCGTCGAAAATGTTCCTTCGAAAACGGTGATACGGCAAAATTATTTTTCGCCAAAGTCTACTAGCGCGTTCTAATTGAAATTTCGCATAAATCTATACATAAGAATTACGGTAATTGTACAGACTTGACGCTCCAGCGGGAATCGCGATCTTTTTGGCGGCAGTCAACAAAACAAGCCGCAAAAACATATGTACGCAAGGTTTTAATAGATGACTTCGAGGTTTTGTACGAAAACTTCATGTTTATTATTTATTCAATATCACTTATGTAGACGGATGAAACGTTGACAAAAATTAAAAAAATTCATGGACACAGTCCACAATGATCATGAAAAGTGGAAATTGGGTCCACGCATTGTGCGGTTCCACATGGGTTTGCAACTTTCCGCGAGATCCACGAGAACGAGGGGGAAACCGCTGAGGGCATTGTGGTGTACAGATTTGCGGCATTACTGGGGCATTACTAGGGCATTTTTGGGGCATTATAAAGATAAAATAAGATAAAATAATATAAAACAAGATAAATAAGATAAAATAAGATAATAAGATAAAGTAATGCCCACTGGACATTAGTGGGCATTGGTGTACAAGATTTTGGTCAGCGGTTTCCTCCTCGCACGAGAATCTACTATATCTATTGTCATACGATGCGGTATCCATCTTACAACCTACCTCTGATGAAACATTTTTGAATTTTTTCCCCCAAAAACATGAAACTCTCTATTAAAACCTTGCGTACATATGTTTTATAGCGTGTTTTGTTGATTGCCACAAAAAATCGCAATTCTTGCTTGTGCGCCAATTCTGCACATTTATCAGAACGTTGTGTCTTCACACTACGCCATGAAGATGCAGAGTTGAACAGAGTATCCCAGACCTAGCGCACGTTAATGACAGAATTGTAAGATCATTTTACGATGAAAAGCCTGATACATAATGCCGAGACCGTAGTATAACTGATAGGTCATTTCTTTGGTTTGCGTCGTCGGTCCCTTCTGCGCATCCGTCATTTTTATGGTCCAACCAATGAGACAACCCTCGAAGCACAGTGCAGTGGCTAAACTTTGGTCCAATGTTGGTTATATTGGAAATGCATTGGTCGATATTGTCCATAGTAAAGCCAATATTGGCCATGGAATAAATGTAGATGTTGCACGATAATAATTATATAGTATTAGATTTATATTGGCAGTGCATTGACCAATATTTGACAACGTAATAAAAATACTGGTCTAATACCCCACACGAAACATAAATATCTATTAGATATCTAATAGATATCCACGACAGATATTAAGGATATCCATGAATACCTAAAACATATTCGTTAGATGTGCTTTAGATATCCAAATGTTCGCCATACGAGATCTAATAGATATTCATAGGATACTTATGCCAATATCCATTAGCCATCCATATCAGTATCTAATGGATATTTATATGTATATTGTAGATGTCCCTCAGATACCCATTACATGTATATTAATATTAGTCCGTTAAGAAATGTTTCGTATATAATTATTTACAAAAAGCTGTACGCAGTTTTGTAAAATTATGTATGAAATTTGTTCATACATAACTATACATGATATGTGTTTCAAATTCTGTTCGCTTTGTCTGCAGAGATGATGTTGGATTGATTCGTCGGCTCGTTTTTTATATTATTACAGGATTTGATTTTTAATTACGAGAAAGTCCAACGTGCGATTGCCGCGTCACGGCAGCAAGTGGTACTAGGTGGAATATCTAATGCATATCCTCGGTAGCTATTTGGTACACATGGATTTGTGGACAACACGTAAATATGTACTAGATATCCTTGATAGCTATTTGGCGGATATGGATATGTGGATAATATATGCATATCCATTAGATATCCTCACTAGTTATGCGGAAGATATAGACATTTTATACATCTATGACATATTTATTATAAATAATAATTCCGCTCGTGTTATAATATAACAACAAATAAATAAAGAAGGCCAATCTTGACGAGCACGAGAGTTAACAAAGCAATATATATTTTAAACTTCAAGATGTTACAGTTGAAGTACAGATCCGCGGACGCGTTTCGGCACACAGTGCTTTCATCAGCGCAAGTTAAACTTAAAATTAAGATTAAGATTAAATGGTTATTTCGTCTGGTACATAGTTAATTGAGACGGACAGGATTAGTCAGTTATAAAAAACGTAGCTGAGGTAGCTGGGCGTAACGGTTGTGGTCAATATGGAGACAGATCCAAGTTCTATACCAGGTTGGCTAGCCCATATAGAACTTCTTCTAGTTAGTTTAATTTGGATCCGATTTATCGAGTAATTGTTATTTGTTATAATAATTTATTGGACGTTTTTGAAGTGGTATGCGTTTGAAATACCTTAATTTCCCATCTTGACCAATTCCGTTTTTGACCGCCAGTTGGTTTAATCAATCTTACTTCCTCAGAGTATTGGAGAGAAATGAGCCGTTTAAAGAAACAGTGTGAAGATGATGCTTAGTCATATTGATGTGGAAATTGTTTATAGGTTAATATTATTTGTTTTTAACTGTTTGTTAGACTGGAGGAATTCTGTATAGGCCCCGTCCAGGAGCTCTGTCTTTTTGAAAATTGATTCCATTGTATTGTTTCTTAATGTGTATTATTTCGCTTATAATTCTTTTCCTTCAATTAGGCTCTTTGTCTAGATATTTATTAGATATCCATAGTAGCTATGGACATCATATAGATATGTAGATATCCATTAGATATTTATTAGATATTTTATTCTGTGTGGGTATTGATACAATATTAAACCAATATTGCTAAACAGACGTATTAGCTAAGTAAGAGAAGACGTCCATCTTGCAATATTGGGCCAATATTGGCAATACGAGATTTATATTATTCCCCAACATTGCGCCAATATATTGTTGTATGTGTGGTAGTGTAGCTTTGATGAGTACGTACCCATACGTACGTATGTGTGTACGTACAGTGATGGACAGAATGGTCGCGGCACTTTTTTTAGTGAGTTTAGAAACGCGCATTTAGATTCAGGTTTACGTTCCAACATATTTTCTCAGGAGAAAATTTTACTTGAGAAATAGATCGAAAACGTTCAAAATCTTTTCGGAATTGCCATCGAGTAAACTATTCCTCGGAGAAGATTTTGGAACGTGATCTAAAAGAAGCAACCATTCTGTCCATCACTGTACGTACACACACATATGCCGCTGGATTTGGACCAAAAACGTGGCGGAATACCATCGGGACCGAAAAGATCAAAGGGCCGACAGAGAGTGGGCATACTAGTTACACTATGCCGAGACTATAACAGTTTTTAAGTGAGAAGCGTTCAAAGTTGACAAATCGGATTGTTAAAAATTCGCGCGCTCTTACATTGCGCAGTAATCCCAAGCAAAACAAGAAAGCACGATCAAGTCAAAATGACATCGTAACAACTGTCAAAAGTCCTTTTGATAACGAAAATTTATTAAATTGTAATTTGGAAATTTAAAGACGCCATACCAAAGATTTGACATGGTTTGCGATAACTTGGACTTAGATTATTTCCGATTGGATACAAAGTGTTTTTTTTAAATAAAAATAATAGACAATAATGCAAATAAGGAGGCCAATTTTAACGAGCTATTTCGGGTGACAGTGTTAAATAGAGTTATATTTTCTTGATGTTTAATTATAAATTATAAATATAGATACATTTGCGGACGCGTTTCGGCACACTGTGCTTTCATCAGCGCATATAATTGTTATAAATAAGTATTTGTATAAATATGATTATAATGGTCTTAATTAATAAATTACAGAGTTGTATAAAGTTGTATAAAGAGCTTAGTCAGAATTAAAAACGTAAAAGTCAAAGATCGAAGTAGGAAGGTCTTAAGTAATAAATTATCAAATTGTATGAATTAGAGTTTAGTCACATATAAGAACGCAAAAGTCAAAGATTGAAGTATGTTGATCAGTGTAAACTTTCAGTAGGGTGTTGTCGTCATGTACATTTATGATGACAAGCCTAGATCGTACAGTATATCAGGTTAGTGAGCCTATATAGCGTTGTGTTAAGTTCTTATAAATTTGTCCGAATTCTATATAAAACAAACGAACCTTTATGTTACTGAAAGTTTCTACCTAATATGTGTAGTGTGGTACCTTATATTAGTTGACCAATTCAACTGTGACTGTATGTCAGACGGTAAGTCTTTCTGGACCCTTTCGCGTCTCGAGAAGAAATGACTCATGTGTAGTAGACAGTCGAAGTCTGAGGTATAGTTATTTGTTCTAGGTATTGTTTATCAGTTGGAATATTTATTTTTATTTTTGGTAAGACTGTGTAAAAATTCCGTGTATGCAGCATTGAAATTTTCTGTGTCGTTATGGGAGTTAATTCCATTAGTTTGTTTTTTTATGTGAATCATCTCACTAATGATTCTCTTTCGCCATTTAGGTTCTCTATCTAAGATTGAGACATTGTCCCAATCGAAACAATGCTTAAATTCTAGTCTATGTTGTGTAATTACTGAGTGTTTAGATGGGTCTGTATTAATGTTAGAGTATTCTCTGAGTCTTGTCTGTAGTTTTCTTTTGGTCTGTCCTACGTAAGAGGCGTTAATAGAAAAATAATAGAAATATGATAAAATGCAATATTCAGTGTCTTGTCAGACTTGTATTCTTCAGCTCGTACTTTGTATCTTGTGAAAAATTAGAATACCTATCGATGCTCAAAAAGTCAAATATTTTTACACATTCGTAAAATATAATATCTGTGACATTTTAATCATTTTGCATGCACGATTTGCGTTCTCTCGGCGAAAGTCGCCGAAAAATCCAAACAGTCACAATGGCATCAATTTGTTTCATTAAAAGTGTCAAATGGTATCATCTTGACTTTCCAGAAGCGATAACTTTTTGATGGCACCTTGACTTTTAAATGATTTTCTGCTCCGCTTAGGGTTCATATTCTCAAAACTGATATAATTTTGCGTACACGTTGTCTGACTTGCGCCGAAAAACAGCTTCACTGCTGCGTAATGTGACAATGTAGCTGCGTACCCTTGACTTGTAAATTTCGAATGGTTCTCATTTAAAAGACTATTATATATACTCGGCATTTTCGGATCAGGATTTTCGTCTCCAAATTGTCTCGAGAATCTGTCATTAAAGAGCGATGCGTTATATCGGACACCCTGTAGACGAGCGATATCTGTCCCGGACGCAAGTGAAGCGCGCAATACGCTTAATTTCTCACGGTCAAGTCTCGCTCGCCCCTCGGAAGGCGCGTCTCCAAACACGCCGCAACCCCTGTACTCGAATCATACGAGCCATCGCGCGTTCACGGTCATCAACACGAGACCAGGGTCGGGAGGAGACGAGAGGGGGGAAAAGAAGGAATCGCAGCTCTCCTACCTGTCACACGTCGCGGCACTTTTGGTCATCGGTGCCATGCGTCATCGGTGCAAAATCGGCCCGCCGGTCCGCAAGGGGGAATCGACCGGACAGAGAGAACGGCAGGAACGGGAGAAAGAGGCGCGAGAAAACGCGCAGCCCGACCAGCCAGCCAGAGCAGCAGCGCGGCAAGATATTCGGCGGGCTCCAAAATAGCAATAGCTCCACGTCCTCCGTCGCTGCTTCCTCGGCACGGGCGACGACACGCATACACGACACGCCGCGTGGCCACGTCCTGCTCGTTTCCTCCTCCGTCGTCGTCGTCGGTCCTCCTCGCTTTTATACTCGGACGCGATACAGAGACGCCAGAGCTCCGTCGCGTTCCCGTCCTTTTCGTCCCTCTCTCACTCGGTCACCAGCCGTACAGTATCGTGGAACGCACCGCTCCGGACTCGACGAGATTACGTCTTCGTCGTCGTCGACGTCGTCATTAATACCACCAACGATTCGCCTCGATATAGTCTCCTCCCCGAGAGATAACTTGGAAAAGTGCTCATTCGTCCCTATTCCGTCTCTTCGACCCGGTTCCCGCCGACCTTCTCTCCGCCGCCGCCGCCGCCGTCGTTGCACGCGAGCCGATCCGCGGTATCTGGGTATCCGTGTCGTCGTGCACGCCGATCGCACTTTGCACGCATTACAGATCCATCGGTCCGCCGTCTCCTCCTCGCCACCGTCCGTCCGTCACCGTCTACCGCCCCCGTCGCCACCGCCGCCGTCGTCGTCGTCGTCGTCGTCGCCGCCGCCGCCACGCCGATGCCAGCCTCTCCGTTTCGCGCAGATCGTCTTATCGCGGAGTGCACGGCACTTGGCGCATCGTGGTGGGATTATCGAGGCTCCCAGGCTCTTCGGGATCGCTCTTTCCAGCCGGGAGATCGATGCTGGGTCTGGCGGGGCTGGACCGAGCGATTTTCGCAACGTTATCGAGACGCTCCGCGACTCTCGAGGGACCAATTGAATTGACGATCGCCAGCCTGGCGATTGTAACGGGCATCGGCGCCGAGAGTTTTCGGAGAGTTATCGCGCCCAAGTGGGATACCGACAAACAAGTTTCGCAAACGACGCCCTGTATGTTGTACGGAGATGTTGATCTAATAAGTGCCACTGCTGTGCACTTGCCAGCTACTTGACCGATCGTGTGCCGATCTCTGATAGCGGCGTGAAAGTCATCATTTCGAGAGAATCTCGCGCGCTCTCTTCCATGCCGAAAAGAAAAGGCGACAACTCGTCACTTTTCCCGAAGCCGATCGATAAAGGCCACCCGAAGTTCCTCGTCGCCTTCGCACCAAAACACGCCGCGTTTACGGTGTATTCTACCCCCCCCCCCCCCCCCCCCCGCCCTGCCCCGCCGGTCTTAACGCGAACAATTCCCCGGAGCAATCCGCCGGCGAGTAATCATCCCGCTGCCACTTCTCCCGCGTCGATAGCTTTCGGAGCGAACGAAGCTTCTCCCGCACGTCAATTCACCGATGACCCCGTGAGACTCTGACCGTAAGAACCAATTGAATTGACAGAGATCAAGTTTCAGCGCACAAGAGCCACTTTCCCAAATCTGACGGACCACCGCGCTGCGTCCCTCACCAATCTTTCCACGATTCTTGCGGATTCCACTTTGTGCAACTCGCTCGCCGAACTGGGCCTTCGATCATCGAAGGTCCCACCTTCTGATAAAATTCTCTTGCATCGGCTCACCCTCACCTTTTCCTCGTAATCTCCTGTATATCGTACGCCAGTTGAGCCCAAGCATGCGACTGGCGAGTCGCAACAAACCCCCCGAAGAAATCGCCGGAATCCCCCTTGGCGGAGCAAGAGAGACAGGGAGATGCTCGCGGCTCCGCGGTTCGCGCGCGACTGATCGAGGGCGAGAGTCGTTATTGGGAGCAGAGCGCCTCAAGTCTGTCCTCCTCTTTCTCTCTTTATTGCGCCTCTCTCGCACTCCCTGTCTGGCTCTATCTCCCTCACGCGTGTACTATCACGTTCCCCCCGTCGACCTCCCTTTTTCCCCTCACGCGAATCGTTTCTTCTTTCTCGCTCCCTCTCTCTCTCCTCCCATCTCGTTTCGCCTCGCTCTTATAAGAGACTCCGTCTCGCTCTGTCATTCTCGCCGCTGACGCACTCGCGGTTGAGTCGTGTCGTCGATCTCCGTCGTTCCCACTCCGATTCAATCTCTCTCCGTCTACCTCGTCGCTGAACAGGTTCACTCTCGGCTCCCGTTCGCGCGGAGCAGGCGCGAAACGAACGAAACCGAAACTCAAACTCGTGGCGACCGCCTCCGCCGGCTCTTCTCCTGCGTCCTCTTCTCGTTCCTCTTCTTCTCGCTAATGTTAGTCTTCCTCGGTGCTACGTTATTCTCCTTCCTTTCTGCGATGTCAAGGTAGTTCCTTCGGTTTCTCCTCCGTTCCCATCCCTATCTTGGTCACCGTGCAGTTTCCTACCTCGATCAGTTGCGTTTCCTTCCTAATCGATTTTTCACTTCGTTCTACAGCTTGACCTTGTACAGAAAGGTGAAAGACAGTTCCAATTGTATTTACTTTTCATTAAATACCTTTTTACTTAATATTTCTCTGTGTCGTTTTTCCTGTCATTCGTTAATTTCCTCGTCTTCATTCTTCCTCCCCCAAAATATCTTAACCAATATTTGCACTATTTCCTTTAGCTTCTTCCTTCATCATCCCCTACCTTCTCCCTTTTATATTGATATTTCTTCGACATCGTCTTTGCGTTTCAATTCTTCTGTTTGCATCTTTCTTCACTATTGTCTTCTTCAGTACAGTCTCTCTTTTTTTTATCTAGATTGACGTTTCTTCGACATCATCTTTGAATTTCAGTTCTTCTGTTTGCACCTATCTTTTTTATAGTTTTTCTCAGCACACTTCATGATTTTTTTCTCCATCCCGTAGCTCCTCGCACAATTTTCTTCAACATACGTTTTTCTTCATTCTTCGCTTGCGTTCACTTACTCTCTCTCTCTTCGTCTTCAGACATTTCGCTATTTTGAATATAACAAGGTCTTTCATTTCTTCTATCTAGCTTGACGTTTC
>NW_011967066.1:161130-170279 GCF_000949405.1 Vollenhovia emeryi
TTCGACATCATCTTCGAATTTCAGTTCTTCTGTTTGCACCTATTATCTATAATGTCTTTTGCAGCACACTTCATGATTTTTTCTCTATCCCGTAGCACCTCGCACAATTTTCATCAAGATATTTTTTCTTCTTTCTTCGCTCGCGTTTACTTACGCTCGCTTCATCTTCAGACATTTCGCTATCTTGAATATAACAAGATCCCTCATTTCTTCTACCTAGATTGACGTTTCTTCGAGGTCATCTTTGAATTTCAGTTCTTCTGTTTGCACTTATCTTCTCTATTGTCTTCTTCAGCACACTTCATGATTTTTTCTCCATTCCGTAGCTCCTTGCACACCTTTTTTCAAGATATACTTTCCACTTTGTTCTTTGCTCTCCTTCACTTACGCTCTCTTTATCTTCAGACATTTCGCTATCTTGGTCCATCCTTCGCTTCCCACCTCGTCCCGCTTTTTTTCTTTCTTTTCCTCATAGATAATCATACTTCCTTCACCGCTCTTTTCACTCTCCATCCTTCCTCCCGGACACCTTTCCTCTTCTAGTCCTCTTCCTCAATCGCGGCCGTTCTCCGGCTCTCGCTTTCTCCGTCACGTGGACGGCATACTTCCTTCACGATTCTGCCAAGGTACTCTATCCTTCTCTTTATAGCCACAAGCGAAGACACTGTCCAAAACTGGTTGGAGAGACGCTCCGGCACTCGTTTCGGCACCATAATCGACTGGCCAGACTGCCGCGCCACACAGCCGCCAGTCCTACCCTCTTTTCCTCGTCTCTTTGATCGTCCTTCTCATTCTCCCTGAACACCCTTACCCTCCCTTCGACTTCGCAAAAATGGAATTCTATAAGAGGGGACTCCAACGGATAGAAAAGACTACAATCGAGTCGTCAAGATGTCCTTCAATCTAATTTACGGAAACCTATTGTTACCTGAAAAATTGTCACCTTGGCAGAAATATCGATAGTATTCTTATTGGCAATTCCAGTGTTATTTCCGCGCGTTTTACTACGATGCAAAGTTTGAAAAAATATTATATCTACGATTACTCGCTACGTTTCCTCTTAATTGCGAATTTCGAATTTCAATCTCTTTGCTTCGTCAAACGCACCTACCCAGTCACATACACACAGACATATACATATACATGTACGTGCGCGCATATCGCTTATTTCTTACCGGATTTCAGGCATTTAAGTTTAGAAATTCTAAGCATCGCGCAGCTAAAGGTCGAGTCGTCGAACGAAAATAGAACAAGTACCATGGGACGCCGAAATCGCCAGCTCCGATTTGGCGATTGGGGACGAGCCTCTAACGAGACTCAATCCTTCGTATCCTGTTTGGACTTTGGTGCGTGGCTCGCCATACGGTTGTCGGTTGACAAAGATTTGCGTGTGGCGAAAAAATTAGCGAGTCGTTCTTTTGTTAGGTGAACACAGCTGCTCGGATTAAAAAGGCTTTATGCAGGAGGCAAGAGACCTTATTATATACAATAAACAATTGTATGGTCACACATATAATCCTCTTACCTAAACCATATCAAGAAATAAAAAAGATTTCGATTTTAAATAATTATTTGTCAATAGCTAAAGTAATCTTTATGACACATTTACATGTCAATACAATTAAATGGTCGTTACATTGTAATAATTATTAATTTTGACCACAAAACAGTCCTTCGATAAGTCTAGAGATGTAAAAAAAGTCGTGGCCGTAAGCAAGATAAATGAAAGTAATAACTCGACGAGCCTTTTTAGAAAGTATAAGGAAGCGAAAGGACTTCCTACGATGGAATTGCTTTTGATAGCGCAACATAGAATTCAATTTCAGTTTTAATTCTTCGGCCGCGTAGTAATGACTGATATTGTCCTTGTGGTATTTCTCGACTGACCACTAAAGACAGTTACCACTATCTAAGGGAGGACTCACTCCCGACAAAAAGATTTGTCCATTTACAGTTGAGAAATTTCATTAAAATTACTATTGCAATGCTGAATAAATGTATCCTCCGAATATTAAATGCCAAATAACGAATGCATTCCATAAATACGGAACAATATACAGAGTGGTCACTTTATGTGTGGACATGGAAATATCTCGAAAACTATGCATCGGATCAAAAAAATGGTCGGAATAAAAGTAGTTTGACTCGAAGGGGCCTATCCATTGGAACCAAAATTGATCCCCACCCCCACCCCCTGTCAATTACCTTTCTAGCCACTCATTCAAATATAAAAGAATCACCATTATCAGCTTAGTCGACCGAGATATTTTATTAGCACATGACAGATACCACAAGTCAAATATAGAGTTAATAAAAAACATTTTAATCAACAACTACTTTCCCATTAAAGTTATTAATAAACATATTAACATTAGACTCAATCAGTTGAAAGATCAAAATAACTTGTCAAAAAAACACACGATTGGTCCAAGAAACATCATAGCTTTCCTATACAGGGTGAGTAAAAAGTACAAGACCGGTGAAATATCTCGACAAATGTGGGAGATACGGAAAAATGTTTCAGACAGAAGTTATACGGTTTTAAAAGGGCTATATAATAGTAAAATAAATTTTCGAAAAAATAAATTTGTTATGGTTATATGGAGGTTGCTGTCATTTTTTAAAATGAAACTCCCTATTGTTTATTATACTATCTTATTCTACTAATTAATATGAACAACTTTTGTTTGAAACATTTTTTGATTTGCCTAATATATTTTGAGATATTCAAGAGAAAATTGATTACTTTTTCGATATTTAGCTCATGATATCTCGACAACTGTTTGTCGAAGGCAAAAGTAGTACAGGATCTTTTTACTTGATTTGGTCTCAGGAATATGCTGTTCCAATAGTGCTCTAATTATTGAAAATTTTTGCATATGTAAATTTTGTGGATGTTACATTACACAAAAATTTTCCATAATTGGAGCACTATTGCAGCAGCATATTCCTGAGATCAAATCAAGTAAAAAAGTCCTGTACTACTTTTCTCTCCGATAAACAGTTATCAAGATATCATAAGCTAAATATTGAAAAAGTTATTAATTTTCTCTTGAATATCTCAAAAAGTATTAGGTAAATAAAAAAATGTTTCAGACAAAAGTTATTCATATTAATTAGTAGAATAAAATAGTATAACAAACAATGGGAGTTTCCATTGAAAATTTCAAAGTTACCCCCCCCCCTCAAGGGTGGGGGTGGGTGGTCAATTTTGGTTCCAATGGATAGGCCCCTTCGAGACAAACAACTTTTACTACGACCATGTTTTTTATCCGATGCATAGTTTTCGAGATATTTCCATGTCCACTTAAATTGACCACCCTGTACCATATACATATTAACACTTCGCTGGTGGGGGTTAATACGTTAATACTTTAACGCTTGTGTGCGGTGAATAAATCCAGCCGTGCACGTAAATAAAAAAAAAAGTTTTAAAAAGCCAAATGTAACTTTTATATTTAAAAATGTGTATTTATAAATTTTTGAAAAGGCACCACAAAGACAGGTTTTACATGTTAACAAATACAAGTAATTAATCTGCTTTGTGCAACATAGTTTTACACATCCCTTCTCGGCGAAATTCAAATGTGCTCTAACACTTATTGCGAATGTTAAACTGAATGTTAAATTCAAATGAACTCTAATATTCATTGCTGATTACATATTCTCTGATAATAGATTTCGTTAAACGCAATTTCTGTTAGCTTCAACTAATTATAGAAGCTTCACCGCGGAGATCAAGCGGTAATTAATTCACGAATAAAGGCAGATGGCTCTACGTCTATACCTCCGGCTAGCCCTTTATCTCCGGCGGTCCCTAAAAAAAATTAAATATTTAAAAAGTCGTCGACGATTGGACATTAAGTGAAGTGGAAGTCAGGCCTAAATTTCGCTTGAACTTCGCTATGAAAATGGATACGCCCAAATTCACAAGGATGCATCGGATTATGAGGGCCCAAATACATTTTAACGGAGTCGTACCACATATAAATATATTCAAATTCCGCTGTAAACAATTTTTTATTTTCCACTATCTAAGTTATTATCCATTCAAGGATTATGCTTAAATTTTATTAATATATTTTTGAATGTATAATCTTCGGACAGATGATTTCTGGTGCAAAAGAGTATTTTTATGTAACAAGCAGATATTTTGATAAACAAGCAAGTACTTATTTAATTCTTTTTCCCATATTCCTCAGCTCTAATTGTACTATTTCACTTTTTCCCCCCTTCCGCAATAGACTTTGCTATTTTTAATCTCTAAAAATCCTTAAATCTGCCGCTATCACATCTACTCCTCCAACTTCTAGGTGAGATATGGCCAATCTACGACCCGCAGACCAAGTCTGCAAAGTAGTTTCATCTCGGCTCACAATATTTTGAAAAATAAAAAATTAAAGGAAGAAAAACTATAAAATTAGTTTTATTAATGTTAAAATTTAACATTAAAAACAACATTTCTTCTTCTAAAATTAACGAGAATAATCCTTATCCCACCTATTCTTGTCAAGCATTTAACTAATTGTAAGAGTCAGGATTGGGAAGTAACTCGTTACTTGTAACGAAGTTACAGTTACGGTTACTTTTTTTAGTAAATCTAACATGTGTTACTTTCTCTCCATCTGTAGCTGTAACTTAACTCATTGTCAGTTACATTAATAGTTACTTTATTTATATTTTAAACCTCCACAGTTGCATTAGTCCTTACATTTGCGCACAAACGCCTTTACCGACACTTTACAATTCAAATACAGATTTGGTATTTTTATTTTCATTGCAAGAAAGTACCTGCAAAGTAACGAATCGTTATTTTTTAGCAACTATAACTGTAACGCGTTACTTTTCAGAATTGGTAACTTGTAACTGTAACTAGATACTTTTATAAAATAACTTTTCCAATCCTGCTAAGAGCAATATTATATCTACACTCACAGCTATTATATTAAAATGCCACAATTCGCTTAGATTATGTCCTAAATCAATGGACAGCATCAATTATTGTGCCAATATTTAAACCCGCTAGAAATCTATTATTACCCTTCGGTTATCGAACCGTAAACCTACTCCCAGCAAAAGTACTTGAATAGATTATATTTATCAAACATAAAGATTTCGCTTACAAAGTCGATATTGTATCAAGTTGAATTTAAAGAAAATCATCTATCTATGCAACTTCTATTTAAGATTCATCGAGGCAATAGTGGACGGCTTTCATAAATCGCAACACGTAGTAATAGTATTCATGCAGACGTCGCATAAGCTTTCGTTAAAGTATCGTCCAAAGGACTACTGTACAAATTACGAAAATTGAAAATACCACAAAATCTCTACAACGTAATCAGTAGTTTTCGCGTAAGCAGATACTGTTTGGTATCAATGTTTCCTTTTCTTCAACAACCTATCCTTGCTGAAGGATAGAATCTCGCGAGACTCTCCTTTATCCCTTGTTCTATTCAATATCTGTATCGCAGAAATTCTAACATCACATACAACTAATGCAGCTCTTTTCGCCGACGACACTGCCCTGTACACTTTCAACAAAGATCTGCAATTGGCTTGTGCCCAAATATAAGATGCCCTGAATAACTTCTCGAAATGGACTTGACTAGGGCGAGTGTTGCTCTCAATCCGTCCAAAACAAGTAAAAATCTTTACATTCTGGTTCCCACCATCACCTCTTCCTCCTTATCTTACAAAATTTCTCAATTATTTGGCTGTCGTCATGGCAACAAGTAAAATACCTCGACGTAGTAATAGATACTCGCTTAACTTGAGCACCGCACGTAAAAGGCAAACCGTTTAAAGGGAATGAACGACTTGCACAGTTATTTCCATCAATCAATCGATCATCTTCATCGCGACCATACTGTACAATCTTTACAAATTATACATGTAAGTCAATTCTCCGACTACTAATAACGTAAGTCCGATCTGAGAAGAAACTTCTTCCAATGTAAAGAAAATTCAACAATTCCAGAACAAAATTTTCCGTATTGCAAAAATACGTTGGTTTATATGAAACTCATAACTGCGCCAACAACACGGAGACATAGAAAAACCACGTTCGAAAAATCTCAAACGGTTTCTTCACCTCCTTAAATCAATTCCGAGGCACTATCCGCTATCAATTAAGAATTTCCAATCCTCTGATCCTTCATATCTCAACTCCGTGCCACTGCATATACAATTAACCTCTTTCCGCACACTAATTATTCACATTCCCAAAACAGAATATAAGCGTATAATTAACAATACCGATCGAATGTAATTTCATTCGTGTTATACACCTCAATAGTTACAACATACGGGTGTAGTTCCGAAAAGTACATACCCCCGATTTCTTTGAAACTCAGTATTCCTACGTATTTTGATGCGCTAATTACGAATATTATAATGAACATTGGCGACTACTTAATTTTCAAGGTGAAAACCACGAAAAAATCATAAAAATTATAGTTTTTTCCGTTTATTTCGGTATATACCGAAAATTATGATAAATGTTTTAAACAAAAGTTTTAGATCTTACAGAGATAAACATTGTAGGTTCTATACATTTTCACCATATGAATAACAGTTTTCGAGGAAATTGAGTATAAAGACAGTAACAGTGTTGATACTATTGGACCGTCCAATTCATGTAGGATTGTGTGCTTGTGTCATTCTTAAACGAAACTATAGTAATACTTAAGGAGAGGGGGCCTCCTCGTCAATTTAACTGAAATTTACCAAGATTGTGCATTTTTGTCTGGAAAACATGAATCTGTAAATTAAAATTGCTAGTTGGCATTAATAAGAAAGTTATTTAGTGTTATCGCAACACCATGTGGGGTTCCTACCCCCGAAGAGGTTAGGAGGAGAGGGGGTGGAACATACTGTTTTCACGCCTGTACTTCCACCGTTGTACAGTTCCACACGGATTTGCAACTTTCCACGCGAAGGGAGATCCACTCCACACTTCAGACATACATATAGTAGTTTGGGTTAGGGGTTAGGTTAGGTTATATCTTAACGAAGTGAAACCCCTCCCCCCAAGGGAGGCGGAACATACTATTTCCATGCATATACTTCCACCATTGTACTTACATTGTAATATCTTTATACTCAATTTCCTCGAAAATTGTTATTCATATCGTGAAAATGTGTAGAACCTAAAATATTTATCTCTGTAAGATCTAAAAACTTTTGTCTGTAACATTTATCATAATTTTCCGTATATACCGAGATAAACGTAAAAAACTATAATTTTTATGAGTTTTTCATGGTTGTCACCATGTAAATCACGTAGTCACCAATTTTCGCTATGATATTCATAATTAGCACGTCAAAATACGTACACTGAAAAAAATCCTAAAAGAATTCTGGTAAATCCTAAAGGAATTATCTGATTCGTCCATATTCAACCAGAAATTTTTTTCAGTGTAGATATACTAAGTTTCGAAAAAATTGGGGGTATGTACTTTTCGGAACTTTATCCCAACATACTGTACAGTGATGGGCAGAATGGTTGCGACACTTTTTTTTTTACTGAGTTTAGGAACTCGAGAAATAGATCAGAAAGACTCAATGGTTTCGGAATTCGAGTATAATATTCCTCGGAGAAGAGAATTTTGAAACGTACCGTGAGCCTAAACGCACGTTCCTAAACTCATTTTTTGAAAAGTGTCGCAAGCATTCTGTCCATCACTCCACATAAATCGACGAACGTTGGTCCTGAGAATATAAACAAAAAAGCATTCTTTTCTCGCCACGTTCACGTGAAGGCATGGAGAGAAACTTTTGCGAGGAGCAGGCTCGTAAATTCCTGGGGGCACCGTCAGGAAATCAGCGCGGCCATCCGGGTATGGCATCCGCCTCCGATCGATTCGTAGCGTCGTCGTCGGAAGAAATTCGCGTACATAATCCGTGCGCATCGAGCGGTTTCGCCGCGGCGATTGGCATTCAGCGTGCGTCGAGATACATACATACAGGAGCCACACGACGCGTGTAACGCCGGCTAACATCGATACGTCAACGTAACGCACGTTGTCACGTACGGCCGTCGATTTAATACGCAGGTACTCGCGCGCGGCTATACGAGTACCGGGCGTCGCGACGCGTCTGCGACGTGCGAGGAGTTGAACCGTCGCGACCGCTGGACACCGTTATGCGAACATCGTCGACAGGATCTTCTATTGACCGAGCAACGGCACATGATGGATTAGAACGGACGGAGTTTCGCGCGCGTACCTAAATCACTATGCCGAATTCGACGATGGTGTCGACCGCGGAAAGGAATGGTTAACATCTTTCAATTAGCGATCATAGGGCGAATGATGTACCGACATGAGGTGCAAGAAAGTTTAAACGTTTCTACACGGAGAGAATGTTCTTGTAAAATTTATTCTGAAAATTATGCAAGCGTGAGACAGCGTGGCATCTTGAAGAACTTTATGAGACTAGTAAAATGTACATTGTTGCACTTATTGTTAGTCTACATTGTACTAGTTAAATTTATACGTTTCGACACAGAGGAAACGATTTCTTTGGATTTAATAAATTTGTTGTATCCAAACAAATTTGATATTTGAAATGATCCAAACAAATCATTTGTTTGAATTTGAAGTAATATATTATACATCACGTCTGAAATAAAATATTTGTTTGAAACAAAAGATGTATTCTCATTCATCTAAACGATATTATTGTTTGATAGAAAATAGGTGAAAAAATGTACATGCATGCATCTTTCTCCCTCTACATTAGACTTTTCCCTTCATTAGAAGAAGAAAGACAAACGCTGAATTAGTACACTACACAGTACACTGTTCAGTTATAATAAAGAATAGACTATTAAATGATTAAACTGCATCTGCTGATGTCGCTTATATGCTGGCCGCCGTAATTTTACTTACGAGTTCGGTGGCCATCTAGTGGCAGCACCAAACTTTATAAGCGCCTGGCCAAATAATATAATTATTTAATTGAAAGATATTACTTCAAATAATATTGTCTTTCCATCAAATAGAGATAGTTTGAATGAAACAACTAAATTTTTATTCAAACAAATAATGTTTCGTACAAGCATATGTTGTTTCAGTGAAACAAATTTCAATCAAATAAATAGGAATACTAAATCCAAAGAAACCTTTTTCTCTGTGTACACACAG
>NW_011967066.1:176100-181889 GCF_000949405.1 Vollenhovia emeryi
CGAAATAAATTAATAAATTAATAAAATAATTAATACAAAATAAATTTTTTATTGAAAAGAATTCAATTATAAGTTAGCCAAATAAAAAAAATATAGCCAAATATAAATAAAAGATGCATTACGAAATATTTTTGTTGTGAGAACGACAAACAGATGTTGAAGCGTTTGCAAGTTAATTATCAATTATACGATTGAAGATAAATTCACGCAACAGTAACTCTCACTGCTCATTGTCATTTTATTATTCAATTTTAGGTATGTGGACTCACTGGGGGATCCTAAAGCTGCTGGCGAACTCGATCCCCACATAGCATTGACGTAACAAGGATATCCTTACGAAGTTACAGATATATCAGAGATATCAGAGAGGTATCTTATACAAATGTCCCAGAGATATCGTAGCAAATATCTCAAAGATATTTGAGAGACATCTTTATGTAATATCATACACAGATCTCTCAAAGATATCTGAGAGACATCTATATGTAATATCATATATAGATGTCTCTCGGACATTTATCCTGACCATATATTTTCAGAATAGTATAGTACAGTACTAGTACCACTCACTGCCGCGACGTGGTGACAGCGCGTTAGCCTTTCTCGTAAGGAAAAATCATCTCGTATTATCGGCTATGTTTTCCCGCGCGGTACTTCCCTCCATAGGGTGCCCTGTCATAACCGAGTCCACATCCGAACGTACACGTGCAAGACTCTCGGTTATGAGGGCTAGTTGCGCACCATGGTCCAGCAACAGGCGATAGATGGTGTCATCGCCCATGGGCGACACCGTCATTTGCGGCGCACCAAGTACTGGGACCTCCGCTTGCTCCTCGTATTAGTATAAGAGGCGAGCCGATATGACTCGACAGCAGGTTGTCTCAATCATGGATAAAACTTCAATGACCTAAATATACTTTTGATGATTTAATAATTTAACACAATTTAAAAAATTAGTTTAAAAAAATTAAGATTTTTTAATAGGTAACCTGCTGACTTTTACTACCCCCGTTTTACTACCCCCCTATTACCCAAATAGCACAAGGACGGACTTGTGCTATTTGGGATATCTTTTTAGAATAAAAATAGTGTTAATTTAGAAACAATAATGTTAATGTGACGTAACATGCAATGGGACGTCTCTGTTACGTTCCATTGCATGTTACGTCACATTAACATTATTTTGGGACATCACAAAGATATCTCTTAGATATTAACTTGAGATGTGATAAAAGGCGGACATTTGGATATTCCCGTGATATCACACTTATGTAATTTGGATATCTCAAGATATCTCTGGGATATGGGATATCCTTAAACAGATATTACACTGATATCACTGTGATGTCGCTGTGCTATGTGGGTCAATGTCGATAAGATAGGAGACGGAATTATTATAAAAACGTCAATTATCGGCATTTTTAATTTCAAGTTCTACTCGGTCCGAGAAATTTATAGCCAATCAATTTGCAACTTTTACGAAAAAGCAGCAATTTTATTAGCTACACATTGCTAAGATCGAGATTTTGGATAGAATTCTAGCATCATCAACACCATGGCTTTACTGACAATCTGATGTTTGGCAGCGACCTCTCTCGAAGAAGCCTGCAACTATTTCTACACGCCATACTGCTCTTTTTCTCTTCTTCTAGACTTGGGTTTCTGGACTTGCGTTTATTAGAAGTAATCTTTTTTTCTAGACTATTAATTTTAGTTCTAATTGTACGATATTGTTCTTATATATTGTCCCTAGAGTATCCCACACAGCACGTGATATCATTCGAATATTCTGTACTCATACTGAATGTTCTGTGATAATACAGGATAAACTCAGAACATTCGTATAATATCTTAGTAGTACGTTATTTCTCGTATGTGCGTGGGATATACGCGGAATATAGACATGTGCCTGATCCGGTACGCCTGATTCCCTTCTGAATAGATAGCACTAGAACCACATACTGCCGCGACGTGGCGACCGCGCGTTAGTCTTTCTCGTAAGTAAAAATCCCGTATTAGTATAAAAGGCGAGCCGATACGATACGAGAGCGAGTTGTCTGGATAGTGGCTAAACCTCAATAACCTGAATATACTTTTGACGACTATGTAATTTAACACAATTTAACAATTAGTTTAACAAATGGAATTTTTTAATAGGAAGCCTATTGATATCCCATCCCCTATTAGAAACTGTAAGGCGGAACAAAGGGCAAGTCGAGGTCTTGATAAAGAAAACCTGATCAGGCAATTTTAATTCTCGACGTTACATTTACGGTCAGGGCTGCCTGATGAGTGCCTGACTAGGCATTAAGGCATCTTTATTAGGCCCCTATCAGGACCCTACTAAAATTTCTGCTCGGGTATATATACCTACGATATACGATACATATTACAAATAACATGTATTGATATTCTGGTATATCAACAGAGTATCCTCTGTATTATACCATTGGTATATTTTCAGCACATACTATATATGAGAAAAAGCGAACATTAGAGCATTTTCAGTACGTACTCAGCACATCAGAGAACATATTCGAAAGTTATGAGAATATACGTAACGTACTGTTGTGATATTCTCAGAACTTTCTCAGTATCTACATGTGCTGAGTGGGATGCTGGTCTCATTTTGTATATATTTATTGTAGAGTTCTTGTATCAAGTAAATATTGTCATCAAGTGTACCAAAACTTAGTAAAATTTTCAATTTTTTTTCGTTTTTGATATAAAGTCGATCAGATATAAATCTAGATTTTGCTGCGCACTTTAATTCCGTAAAAGAGTTTTGCGTTTCTATAAAGCTAATTAAAAATTACTTCTAACAAAGAATGTCGTTAAAACAGACGGCTTTAGGATCCTTCACAGTTTATCAAGTTGGAAAGGGTATAGAAAATTGTGAAGTAGGTATTGTTATTAGGCTACCAAGGTCCGGTCCGATCGAAAATTGTCAACTTCTCCAATTAATTGTATTACATTCACATCGACCTATCTCACTTATTACTGTTTAAAAAATAAAGACGCAAGGACTTGATGATAAAATTAATTGCTACCCCTCCCCCTTCCTCACCGCTTACAGTGTCCTCAATCCCCGTCGTACTTGGCTAATTCACCGTTTCATGGAACTGAAACTGCCTTACGTTCAATAAGACGAGCGAGTTCGATTATGAATCAAACTCGACGCGAAAGCTCGTCAGGGGTGTCCTCGTACAAAAATACATGTCCGATAAGTGAGTGCGCGGAATCTACGCTAAAGATAGCACGATAACAACGTCAAATTTAGCGGCGACTACTCTCTATCAATTAGACGCGGTATAATATACCAGGAAACGCCGAACAATTATTGTTGTCTGGCCCACATATTGCACCGGGCTGGCTGCAGCATCGTTTTCCTCATCCCGTTGTCCATTTGCCTTCATTGCACTCGCTGACGGGACGCTTTTTTTCCTCTGCCCCTGTCTGCCGCGCATCATTCCACAAACGGAACGCACGCTACAATCACGCGCGGCAAAAAGTTTCATGAAATTTATGCGATCGGAAAATGCAAATTGCGCGCGCAAAAGGTCGACCGATCGATCGAGTGGAGCGACATTTCGCAAAAAGATACGGCCGATCGCTTGGTCAACAATTACCAATTTTTCCTGCTTTCGAGACGCACAGATTATTATGCGTGTAAAAAATCAGCTTTGTCATCTCAGAAAGGATTTCCGATAACGAGACAAACATATTCTTCACATATTTAAACTTGTCGCAACCTCATGTAGTAAAAGAATATACAATTAAGGCCTCACGGAAAATAAAATTTTCGCTGCCATAGCTAATCATGATTTGCTAAAATCAAATTTGCTACCGTAACTATAAATTTCTAAACCACAGCAAAACGGTTTGCTGTAGCATCTAATGCATAAGTAAACCAGCAAAATATGCATGTCTATAAGAATCATATCATGTAGCGATATAAAAATAGCAATCGTAACTAATCGATGTGCTACCAGCTACACAAACTTTTCTTCTTAATTAATATGGCGCCTGTTCTCAAGCGGACAGCAATACAGCCATCTATCGCGGGATACGAAGGCGCTAAACCACGTAGGATTGGCGCGAACAACGCTGTGTAGGCTCAGCAATGAGTGAAAACAGTGAAATAGTAAGTGAGTGAGACAGATAAAAAACAAAAGGTGATCTCGTCTACTGTTTTCAACGGGCACACGTCGTCCACATTTCGTGTGCTGGTATCGCTACTATTCTCGTTTGTGTCTAATCTTGTTCGTGTGTAATCTCCTCGTGTTGTAATCTCGCTCGTGTTGTAATCTCGCTCGTGTTGTGATCTCGCTCATCTCCTATAAGTTCGACTTGTTCGAGAATTGAGAAATGGCTACAAGTACTGCAATATATCTGCTGACTGCTTGGGGACTTAGCACACACGCACGCACGCACAGCAAAAACACTTGGTAACTATTGCTAATTAATGTAGCTCTCTTTGGTACGCTTTTAGCTACAGAGCATATTTTCAATATAACCTCAGTTTTATTGTTACAGCAAAAATTTTTGCAAGATCAGCAAAGGTTGTGTCTGCCACATACAATAGTATGCACACTACAACTATTGTCGCAAAACATGTTGTGACAGCAGTTAATTAAAATATGTGCTGTAGCTAAGTCTTGTGTATGAGGTGATTAAACTCCTTCAACGAAACCAAATAGCTATCACAACAAAGATATTAGCTGTCCATATTTTACGACTGAAATTTAGTTGCCACATGCAGTTTTTAGTTACGGCAGCTACTTTTTTCTTTCTGTGCTGGTTTCGCCAATGTCGCTTGACTTTAAGATTAGCTTCATTCATTCTTTGTCCCTAACTGTTACCTTAGAAAGAGACAAACGTGACTTAAACTGATTGTAAGATTAAAGGTAAACGACTTTTGGTGAAACCGAGCCTAAGGCCCGGCCTTTGCAGCGTGTTTCTTTCGCAGCGTGTTGCTTTGCCGCGTGTTGCTTTCGCAGCGTGTTGCTTTGCAGCGAAAGCAACACGCGGCTAACCAACACGCGGCAAACCAACACGCCGCGAAAGCAACACGCCGCCATAGCGTGTGTTTTCTTTACACCGGTTGATTTGTCTCATTATTCTTTTCAAAAAAGTATTAAAGGTAAGATGATAAAAAAATGAATATTTTACAAGATATTTTGTAATTTATGTCAAAATATTGGAACTTTCAAACCTTAATAACTCTAAAAGTTCTTAATAAAAAAATACTTTATTATAGCGTTTTGGAAAGCTCTCGAGGTCAGCTACAAGAATATGTAATAAAAAGTAGGGGATGCCATTTAAAAAATATTTGCACATGGCTCCCTCATGGAGGAAGCTTTATGAGCGAAATCTAATTTTTTTCGATGTTTCTTGAAAGTGTGCAAATTAGAAATTTGCACATTGCTTCTTCAGCATTGAAGCGTTCAAATTGGAAATTTGCACATTTCTTCCTCATCATTAAAGTAGGCAAATTAGAAATTTGCACATTGCTTCCATTGTTATGGCTTCCTCATAGAGGAAGCTTTAAGAGAGAAATCTAACTTTACTACGATGTTTCTTGAAAGTATTCAAATTAGAAATTTGCATATTCTTATTTCGCACTTAAAGCTTCCTCTATAAGGAAGCCATGTGCAAAATTTTAATTAGCACACTTTACTTTACTTTACTTTTTTCTAATTAGAAATTTGCACATTGCTTCCATTGTTATGGCTTCCTCATAGAGGAAGCTTTAAGAGCGAAATAAGAATATGCAAATTTCTAATTTG